>NW_026634263.1:105252-132724 GCF_024868665.1 Triplophysa rosa
GGCAAAAGTTCAAGAGTTCAACTCCAGACGTGGGCAATCCCTCACGACGTGGACAGATACTGTCAAAGGCCAAAAGTTCAACACAAAGGGGGGCAGTCCCTCACAATGGGGCGGTTATGGTCAAAGGTCAATGCAAAGGGGGAGGGGCCCTCACAACGTGGGTGGTCCGGAAGTAATTCAACCCCCCCCCGAAAAGGTCAAAGGTCACCATCAATCATACCTGTCAATCATTTTGACACTATGTCCCCCATATATACTACTAACTGGACGTGGCTCATGCATATAACAGTAGCTTGGTTGGGTAGACTCATTTAGACCGGAATAATAATTTGTTTTAATCCAGGTTTCGGTAAAGCAGAGTATATAAAAACTGTTGTCTGTGATCATTTCATTTACAATAACTGCCTTTGAATTGAACACAGACGTCGCTGCTGCCAGCAGTGTTCATCAAAGTCTGCGGTCGCATTGAGTCTTTTGACAAGAGACGAGGCTTTAAGAGCTAATGAAAGCTAATGATTGTGGTTACATACATCTTCCTAAACTCTATTTTAAAGGTTTAAGAACTATAAGTGATGTAACACAAAAAACGATGAGCTGACTATGTTGTCTAATAGGCGGAAATTAGCCGAATCTGCTCGCAAACTTACCTTCGTGGCTCACGGGCTTCCTTCTGCACCGAAGCATTACAGCTATCGATTTTTAACAAAACAGACCAACTCAAATGTATCTAACCTAACTATTTTCACTCGTTATTTTCTAAAAAACTTTCAATCAGGAGACGTAATGCCGAGAGGCTCAAGCGTCCAATGGAGTTAAGAGATTTGCTCTCAAGCTATTTTCAACACTTTAGATTGGTTAATAATTTGTAAAAATAACAGACCCACATGGGGACTGACCAATAGCATCGATTTGTGAAAAAATATTAAATTGACCAAATTTGGACATAGGAGGTTTCCGCCCGACAGCGACGATATGTGTGTGTGATTTAAAGTTCTAAAAATGTCAATTGCAATTTTTTGATAATACGTTTTAGTGATTTGTCAGAGAGTTAAAGGAGTAATCATCATAAAGCCTACAATACGACCCAGAATTCTCCCCACATAAATTTAGGGTCAGTGGCCGCAACTGGTTATGTGGCTCTTCTAGATCAATGTGAGGGAATGCAAGATATTCACTCCATGTTTACATTGATTCTTTTGTTGGGAGAACATTTTAAAATCAGATTTCTTACAGTGTACTAAAAAGTGGATTATGACTTTAAGAATAATTTCACAAATGCCTCATGATGTTCAATAAAATGTAAACACATTTTAAATGTAGTCTGTGATCCAAAAACTTCAGAATTGTATCCAATCATAATTCAATTTTCCATTTTTGTACCATGTCTTGAGCCCTCTTCATTTGTTTATCATGTTGGCCAAAAGGTTTTTAAAGAATGTAGCGATAAAGCATGCCTTTGGACACAACAAAATCTCATTGGCCATACAGTATGTATTTAAATGATTGACTTTGTCTAAACTCTGTGTCATTAAACTTCCTCTAGCATCAAGATTTTTTCTCAATTGATGTTAAACGCTTGTCATTGTATTTTGTGTTTTTTACTCAAAAACTGCAGTTTCTTGCCACAAATTTTCAAATGCTTTATTTAGTGCAACATCTGCCTTGCCACTGGGTTTTTACACATTTAAACAAATCCAGTAATTTCTCCTCTATTATATCCAGGTCTTTTTAATCCCCTCCACCTTGATCATTCCACCATCCAGTGAAATCTCGACATGAACACAAAATAGTAAAACTCCTACAAAATACAACTTCTCTATTACGCATTCATGAATGATGAAAACAAACAGAAGAATTGTAATTAAATATCATTACAGTTAGGGCTGCACGATTTACAGAAAAAATCAAATTGCAGTTTTTCTCAACAAAATTGCGATTTGCGATTTAAAATGCGATTTACTATTATTAAAAAAAAGAGCTACAGATTTGTTGTGGAGGTTTTAACAGCATCAAAGAAAGACCAAGAATAGTCATAAACTACTCTAACACTGTGCCACTGTTTATTTAAAACACCTGAATACTGTTTCAATTTAGAAAAATGTTGTCATAATGCAGACATCTTGACAAATCAGGAAAATAACTACAGTATTTTTAATGAAGTTAAATAAACAAATAAAAATAAAAGATTACCTTTAAGAGTAAACAATTCAGTAAAACACTGAATACTCTCCCGTATGATCAATGGGGAAGTACGACGTTTGTAAACAACGACTCTTTAATTCAAAATCCTCACTTATGATATGCACAGTGAGACTTTGATATGGTTCAGTGGTCCTACTGGACCACATGTCAGTCGTCATCACATAATATCCCACCTCTTTCAGCTCAGCTTCAACCTTCTTCTGAGTCGTATCGTACAGTTTTTGTATGGATTGAGTAAAGAACACACGAAAGGGAATGCGATATCTTTTATCGAGCGTTAGGATAAGATTCCTGAATCCGTCTTTTGTGACAGCGTTAATTGGTAGCATATCTTTAGCCAGGTATCTTGTTATAGCGTCAGATATTTTGCAGTACCTTCGTGAAGACTTGTCATAAGATGTACCACTTTCTAACACTTGAGTAATTGAAGTTTGCTTCGATCGCGGTGGTTGCAACAAAGTTTGTTCATCATTGGACTTTGTGCCCATGCATTCATCATACAGTTGTCTGTGGTACTTTCGCAGGTGTTGATATAGGTTGGTCGTGTTGCCTCGCGAGGTCGACACAGACGTTCGGCATGTTTTACACAGTACTTGCCTCTGAAGTATATCGGAACGTCGAAATCCAAAATGATTCCAGACGTATGCGGTGCTTTTGTTTTTAGGTACCAAGTCGTCTACAGGCTCTTCTGCAGCGGTGTTAATTTTGACAGCAAATTTTGATTTAGTTTTAGTCATAGTCTTTTGACGAAAATGCAATTTAGTTTGTCACATTTTAGTCAACCCCATCATTGTAGTTTTAGTCTAGTTTTAGTCGACGAAATATGAAAAACATTTTAGTCGAATAAATATACATTATATTTAGTCTACTAAAATCTAAATGGTTTAAATGATTTACTTGGTGTAATTAAATGTTCCATACAAAGATTCAACTGTTTTGACATAATTTACTTCACCTTAGAATGAAATTAAACCAGGTCATTACCTTTATTTTTCAGAAAAGTTCAGTAACTAGATTTGCATTGTTGGAACACAGAATATTAGACCATGAACGACATGTTGCAGTTCATTCAATCCCATTTGACTCAATTGACTCGTTAAGTAGGGCGTGTTCATTCAGTTCATTCAACCAATGAAACGCTCTGACAGGGCTCACACTCAAAGGCTATTGGCTCATGGCATGCCTCTTTGAAGAAAGAGCTGCACTGTCTTTGCTTGATACAGCAATGAATGAGAAATAGCTTTCAAAAAGACATATTATATAAATTGTATTACATTTCTTTAGTCATGCAAACATGTTACATATTTGGTTGGAATGTACAGTTTGACTCACTTCATCACTTCTATAATCAGTAGAGGACAGCGCTGGTTTCTTTTGGCTGACTCTATGTTGCATTTCACGTTATGCAGCAGCTCGTGTTAAGTTAACATAGGCATATAAAAACCTTTGAGCTTGCCTTCGTAATGTGTTTCGGGGTGACTCGCCTGCAGTCGCGCTTCAAGTTTGCGGCGTTTTACCGGCGATCGTGAAGGAAAATAAGACGCTTTGTAAACCGCGTGGAGACACAGAATACATGTGTGTGCTTCCCCTTCTCCCAGAGACTTCTCTCTGCCGTTTATATGAGATAAGCAGCACATGCGCGCAAACTGATGTCCGCCAGGTGGGACAAGAATATTTTCGTCTCGTTTTTATTAGTTGACGAAAATGTCAGTATATTTTTATTACAGTTTTCGTTATGATGCATTCATTTTTATTTAGTTATCGTCTCGTTTTCGTCAGTGAAAACATGTCGTTAACGAATACTTTTCATTGTAGTTTTCGTCAACGAAATTAACACTGTTCTGCAGACACACTTTGTTGTGAAGTTGAACTGCTGCGCCCGATGGCGCTCATCTTTTCCAAATGACGTTCGTTGCATATCAGCGCGCGCGGTGTTAAAATGCCCCCTACTGGTTAAACTCTGCATCAAGCGTAAAATGCGCAGGACCAAACTTTCAACGACTACGTGTATGCGTGTTATTACTATATTTGTATTTGATGGTCTTAATCGAAATAATCGCATGCCTTGCGATTTGAAAATCGCATCCTTTCAAATCGCAATTTCGATTTACAAATGATTAATCGTGCAGCCCTAATTACAGTTACTGTAATTTTAGTTGTAGTTATAATTCAAGATGTGATCGAGTGGAAAAACAGTGACGTTTGGGCAGAGAATGACATGCAGGTTCTGATTTTCTTTTTTTACCAGTTATTTTATAGAATATAAAATAAATTCTATAACAGTAAATATGAATGAGGCATTTATATAGTTATTTATTGTGTATTGCTGAAGATATCTGAAGAATGTAAGTACTAACCACAGATTTCATCCCCCATCAACCCCTATATTTATTTTCCCTACTATGGCAGTAAATGGGGATGAGATCTGTTTGGTTACTTACATTCTTCCTTCAGCAATACACTATACAGCACTATATAAATGCCTCATTCATTCATATTTACTGTTACATAATAGCATAAATCTGTTACAGTTTAGTAATGTTACAGTTTGAGCGGTACGATGCTATATATGGAATTCTTATTTCCGTGCCCCAGAGAGTACGATCACATATGTGGGATTTCAGAATGTACAGTGACAACGTGCTGCCAGATTCAAACTGGGTCTTACAGCTCACAGACGGAGGGCGCGCAATTGGAGACTGTCATAATAAAAATAGCTGCTCAACACGTCAGAGAGGACCTGGTCCTCCCGGCTGCGACTGGTTTCTCCCAAGGTTTTTTTCTCCATTTTATTTATCATTGGAGTTTGGGTTCCTCGCCACAGGGCTTGCTCACCGGGAGACTGTTGATATTAGATTAGCTTAAAGGTTGGGTAATAATTGCTTTATTAGAATAATCTTGCTTGTTCTACAAACCCCATGCACTGTACTGTGTTTGACCTTTTCTGTGTTTTTCTGTTTTCTCCTGTAAAGCTGCTTTGGAACAATGCACATTGTGAAAAGCGCTATATAAATACAATTGAATTGAATTGAATTGAGAATCGTATCCGTCTAATTTGATTGTTGATTGGCTCTCATTGAACTGTTTTTCAATTTTCTACTGACACGCTACAGCAAAAGATATAAATAAGTGCATTACAACATTTTATTTTGGTGAAAATGTCAAATGCTTTTGCACAGTACTGTACAAGAAATATACAGAACACAGCTTGATCACGTTGAAATACAGGGGGGGTAATTCTAATTTTCAAGTACTTTGTTGCTATAACTGCTATATTTTATACTTTTTATAATGCACAATTATTTGATTTGTTTTGCCATATATTACATATTTTTCTTCCACTGTAACTACCTGATCTACGAAGGATTATCTTTTATGGTTGTAATTGTGATTTTTTTCCCTTGAGTATATTTTTTATCCTTTATTACTATTAAAGCAGAAGCAGACTGACTTCTAGTGTCTTGCAATTTGATTTGTGTTAACGAGCTGGAGCTGTGTTAACACCACACCAACGTGTGGTTATCCTGTGTTTTGCTGTCATTTCTTTCATATCCATAACATATATTGTTTAAGATAGTTTCATCTGGAGGCTGTCCACATATAACAGGTACATTTAATAGATATTACAAAATTCCTTATGACAATGAATCATTTTCCATTGTCATAAATCCAAGTCTAACTAACGAGATTTTAAGTAACTAGAGTCATATGTTTTTGTACTCTACAAATGTAGAGATATGAGAAATGTAAACGTTTTTTGTGCTTTTATGCAAGAAAGGCACATATTTATGGGGCAGTTTTGCTCGGCCTAATATGCAGTTTTTTTGCACCAAAATAATTTATAATTCTTTTCCACCCTGTTTCTCATTCTCTGACTGAAAGCTTTCTCCACACTTTCAAGTGTTGATTTTGTGTTTGATGTTGCACCTGAAAGACTCTTACAAAGCTCTATCGCCCTAAAAATATCAATGTAGATAATGTTTATTACATTTATCAGGCTTTTTACGTTTTTATTTCTTGGTTGGCAGATTAGCAGAACATATCATAATTTAAGCAGGGCTCGACATTAACGCTTGTCCGCTTGTCCGGGACAGGTGAATGTTTTGTATGGGCAAGTGAGAGAGAATTTTACTTGCCCGACCAGACAAGTAACTTGAAAAAAAAACAGTGCGACATACAGGTATATGTAGAATAATAAGAATATATGCATTAGACAGAGCTGCGTGTTTGTGCTTGTTTGTGTGTGACAATAATCAATGGCCCACCGCATTGAGTCCACGCGGACGCGGAATCCTGTTATTTAAATGTCATCTGGCTGTTCTGCATGTCTGAGTGAATTATGTGCACAGTTTAACATACAACACGAGTGATAGTCGAGGATTTATCTATGTATGAGGATATGAACACATGAACTTCATCTCCATAGTTGCTCTGAGAGTTTTTATTTTACGAGCGTTTTACTGTTTGAGTGAAGCTATCTGCAAACAAGTAGTGATGGGTCGTTCTTGAACGATTCGTTCATTTTGAACGAATCTTTAATGTGACTCGGGAAGAACAAGTCGTCTTTCTGTTTCTTATAGCATTATAGTTTTGTATTGTTTGTAATGTGATCAACGTTTGCATAAGTAGTAGATGTGTTAGGAAAGTAACATGTAACATTTTAATTATATTTTGCTAAAATGAACGAATGAACGATATGACTCGAAAAAAGATTCGTTCATTTTGCTGAACAAGACTCAAAGATCCCAGTCAGTAAAATGATCCGAACTTCCCATCACTAGCGTCTTCCCGAAGACCCGTCAAAATAAAAGTCCCGTTAAATTGAACACTCAGACAAAAAATACTGTAGTGTACTATTGAAAATTGAAGTGCGCTTGTAGTAAATTGATAAACACTGTATACTATAGTAAAGTTCAAAAACAATATAGTAAGAATTTTAATGCAGTTTACTATAGTAAATACTATAGTAACCTACAGTAATGTATGTGGACAAATTTACCACTATTGTGTAGTAAAAAAGGAAAAACACAGAACTTAAGAAATATTAAAACAAATTTAGGTAATCTAAAAATGATATGGCCCTAATTTATCCATCTGTATGTAACATTAATGTCTTTTGTCAGTTATCTGCCTATTCATAATGAACTACACTTGCACATTTCTGCCTGTGCTACCAAACTTTAAACCTCTCTAGCACCAGTGCTATGTGCAAAAAAAGTTAATTTACAGCCTTAACACTAATAATAATTACTGCTTGCCTTTGTTTTATAGCAGTCACGGACAGTAGGCCTATAGCCAAATTCAGGCGGCCAAAGTGGACACTAGCTAAAATGCTTAGAAGCAAACTTGACCAATCTAAATCCGAAACAATTATATTGATTATATTATATTATAATTCAAATGAAATATCATTTTTTTTTATCTTCGAACAAGTAATTTTTGTTCTCAGACAAGTGAATGACAAATTTACTTGTCCGAAGGACAACCACATGACAATGCTTAATGTCAAGCCCTGATTTAAGTCTAAGAAAAACAGGTTTTAAAGCAGGTTTCAAGGTTTTTGTAAGTGTCCTAATGTTGTATTAGAGTCCCCAACAACATGTTCAAATGCTTCAAAGGTAAAAAAAACGGTGCTATTTTCTTAAAATAAGCATTTAGTATCTATCCATTTCTCAAAGATCCCTAAACGATTCCTCCTAAGCAGTTCAAATGTTCCGCTTCTCTAAGCTCCTCCCTACCGCAAGTCCAGTGTGCTCCGATTGGCCAACTGGCCCAATCAGTTGTGATTGGTCTTTCTCCATACACTGCGTGTCAGAAACGAAACGCCCATTACCACAGTTCTTATCTCAGGAAGGTTTTTGTAAACAAAGACGCTGTAAGTGTATAAAAATGGCATCAGTATTACCATATCACAAGTACTCTATCTATCTTCATAAACCATTCAGACTATTGTTTTCTGTTGATCTTTTTTCGTCATAGCTGTGGGAGAACAACAACAGCTCTATCCAACAGTTTATCATTACTTTGATTATACAGAGAGGAGTAACTGAGAAAGTTAGCGAGAGCTTCCAAATATAATGCACACACCTTTACATAATAAAATGATATAGTGCTGCAGTCCGTTTTTAAAATAATGACAAGCAAACCGTTTTGTTTGAAGGGGATCGTGACCACAGCTAAACTTGGCACACTTGACAAAACCATAATGTGAGACACGTTAGCAAAGTGCTACCGTGACTAAACGATAAAGGGATACAGTTTGTACAATACTACGACATGTAGAACGACAACAGTCTACAATAACCGCCACATTATTAGGTAAGAGTTGGATTATTAAAACTTTAACACTGTTATACGTTGTTTACCTGGAAACCTACAGCTGTACTACATATACCACACGGATTCAACTCAATTTAACATGTACACATAACGTATTTATCATACTTACAGCTTGTGGTTCTGAGACGCTTGTTAGTCCAAATAAAGTTGGTATTGACTTATCTTCAAGGGTCAAGCGGCTGGCAAATCCCGCGTTGAACTCGCCAAAATTTGAGAAGCAGTTGTCGGTCAAATGACGAGCACATTACACAAGGTTGGAATTGTACTGCAGTGGTATCGTGGGGAAAAAAAATGTAACCACTCATCCTTCACGTCGTCATCGTTTGGCAGCGAAAACAAAGTACATTTGCGTTCACAGCACAAAACACAGCATCTCCTCGGCATGTTGTATACGCAACACTACCTGAAGTGCTAGTGGGCAGGTCAGATTGTTCCTGTTTCGCGGGAAGGCGGGGATTGTGCTGATGCATTACGCTGTGACGTATCGATATTACACTCAAAAGATTCGAAATCCTAACGATTTGTTTGGGCGGTTCGGAGTCGACTCCTTACTTTGGAAGCCAATATCTTAATTTATCATGGACTTTTTGAAATAACAACTTCGCAGATCGTCAAAATTGAAGGAAAGCTACGTTACACACTGAAATGCCGGTAATTTTATGAGATTCATGAAACTTGCTCTTTAAGGCTTATCAGATTTTTTGTTTTATTCTCATAACGGCCAGTAGTCAGCACCAACGTACCACTGCTTTACTAAAATTCACCAGCCTGAAAAAGCTGTGGATCAACATCATAATACAACTTTATTAAGCCAATTAGGAGTGAATACTAAATACTCATCAACACAAAGTACTATAAATGGTCAAAAAGGACAAGAACAAACAAACATTTCACATTTCTCAAGATGATTTTTTGAACAAAACCTCCTCAGAATCATCTTTAAAGCACAATTGAAGAAGCCTCATGCTGTGATACATTGTTATATACATTGCAGTTAAAAATGTATGTTTATATCAACAATCTCTTAGAATCAGTGAATGTCCTGCAGACTCACATTAAATATATGAAACGACATATTAGACATTACATTTTTTGTTTACAAAGCTTGACTATTTTTTTACAAAAAACAAAACAAAAACATGCAGTGAGCTTAAACTACATTGATTTCAAGCATTAATATACTCCAGTTTAAATTGACGTTATAAAGTACTTTAAATTGAGTTTATATTAAATAAAAATGTATATAAATTGAGCCCATACAGATGTTACATACAGTATGTTAAAATATATGAATAATAATTCGATTTGAAAGAATACATTTTCTCAATATCATGTATATAAACAAAACTTGAAATGTTTAAGTTTGTAATTGGACTGTGCTTCTCATAGTGCTGGTAAGCGTTGTGTATATCAACATTTTAATTAAATAAATAACTTTTGTTTATTATTTGAGTGCAGTTTTGCAAATAATAATTGGTGAAAAACTGTTACATTTGCCATTTCATAGAACTTGAGGAATATTGACTTTTGTTATCGATAAAAGTTAAATTAAGATGCATTCAATTCATTAAAAAAAATCTTATAGTGAAATCCCCCCCAAAAAATGTACGTTTTTAAATGAAGCCATTTTCGGTTCCAGTTTTCGGCCAAGTGCATCCAAACTTTTCAGTTTCGACCCAGAATTGTTATTGAATCACTAATAGTAAGACTAGAATTGTAAACAGTTTAGCAAAATAAATCTCACTTTTTTGAAAGCAGGTTGATTACATGCATACATTTTATTATTTATTTTATTTTAGTGTTTTTCTTTTTGGCCAATGAATCACACTTTAAATATGAGTGTAGAGAAATGGAGTGATTATCGCTATAGATTATTTACAATACCAGCTACAAATCTACAAACTAAAAATGTTCATTAGCATCACTAACTGAAAGAAAAACCCTAAACCCAATGTCAGCAGTCTCCCGGTGAGCAAGCCAGAGGCGACAGTGGCAAGAAACCAAAACTCCACTTGTGTGTAGCCGCTTTCACACCGGGTTGTTATAGAAACAAAGTTAAGGAACCAGCAACTTTCCTAATGGCATTTGCATAGGACCTAAGTGACATAAATTAGCCGACAGGACAGCATTTAAAAACAAACAACTGAATGACGCTGTGGTCAAATCTGTGTTGTGTGCCGATGGCGATTACATTATGTAGACGTATAAGTTGCAATTAAAAGATAAAAGGTAGACTAAGAGCCAGTAGAATTTGCAGTGCAGCATATCACAAGGCGTAAAACGAACATGCGCGAATACGACAGGTAAATTCCACTTTAAACTACTGTTCTGTGGCATGCGTTCAGCCAGTCAACATACACTTGCATCGCTGATAGTTTCTATTAGACCCGTTCTAAAGCAAAAGCTCATTTAGTCCGCCCCCCAAGCTAAATCATTTCTAGTTCCTGCGAACACAACAAAAAGCGAGTACTTCCACCACATCATTGTAAAAGTACAAAAACAATACTCTGGTGTGAAAGCCATACAGTTAGTGGAGAAAAATAAACCTTGGGAGAAACCAGACTCAACCGGAAGGCCAGTTCTCCTCTGGCACATTAACATAACACTGCTGCACTTAGAGAGGATAAATACTGCTTGTATGCTGAGACTGTACACAAGGCATTAAGTAGGACAATAAATTGTGTAAAAAATCTGGCCAAAATTATGATAATAAGTCTGGCCCAAGTAAGAAACATGCTGGCACCAGTTGCAAAGGGCAAAAAAGGAGAAGAAAGGCCTGCATGTGGTTTTTCTAGATCTTGTCAATGCCTTTGGATCAGAGCCACATAAGCTGCTGTCGACAGCCTTTGACTTCTTCAACGTTCCAGAGCAGGTAATATGGTTTTTCTATTACAGTATTGGGTTTTTCTATTACTGATTGAGTTTTTATATGAAACAATGCATTTAAACTAGTTATAGGTCTCACACACTTCTCTAACACAGAAAAGGCTATAAGTCTCATAGCAAAAAGACTATGATCTCATGGGTCAAAGGTTACAGGCCCTGTTGAACACCAAGCAGCACTATAAGACATCTGCATCGCACGCAAATACTTTGAGAACACACACAGCATGCATTCTTGGAGACATTAGTTGTAAACAAAAAAAACGAGGTCTTGTCTAAAATGCATGGTATTTTTTTTAAGTACATTAAGGTAGGGGAAGTAAATGTCAATATGACATACATTCGCATTTTAAAGATGGATGGATGTATGTCTTTCATACAGTAGCAAATGACAAAATGACATACATCTACATTTTAAAGATGGATGTATGTGCATATCTTTTTTAATCCTTTAAAAGGTTTCGCCACAGTTAAAAGTTGATGTAAGAAGCTTGATATTTAACTGTGGAAGGTCAAAAGAGGATGGACTAACAAAAATAAGTGATGTCATGTAAAACCTGATTGGGAGAAGGTGATGTCAGGTAAAACATGATTGGTTTAAACTGTGATAACTTGAGAACAGTGTATAAAAGATGGAGTCAGAAGTGTATTCGTTGGGCATCTTCAGATGAACTCTGTATGTCTCACTTTGCTTGCTCGAGTAAATAAAGTTTAAACTCTTGGCATCTGGAACCCTTGTCTCTGAGATTTATTTCTGCGATGGAAGGCCGATTCGCCACAACAGTAACAAAGCTGATTAAGGCATATTTTCAGGATCTCCAATTCTGTATTACCACACAGGATAGTACCACCACGTGGAAACAGCTGTAGGTTGGCATAATGGCAGGTTGCACAATTTCACTACTGGCTTTCGCAATGGAAATAATAACCCTGGCATCGCATTGGGTGGCTGGAGGAGAGCGTTTGAAAAATGGGTTGCGCCTAACTCCAATCAGGGTATACCTACACAGAGGTTGTGCTGGACTTTTTCATTGTCCGTCTCGTAAAAAATCCGTCATCTATTTTCTACCCGTCACTATGGTGCAAGGTGATGTTACGTGCTAATTAGCATGTTTGTGACATCATTGTGACGAACATGCGTTCTTTGAACTTACTGTATTTTAATACCCAATAAAGCCGAAGTCGTTTACATATTTAATGTTTCTGTTGTCAGACATAAAATACTTATTACAGACAAATGGTCATGTGTCCAGTCAGTAACAATGACAGGTGCTTGAACACGCTGTTTTGTAATCATTCATTTATTCATTTACAGACATGCTCAAATTTGTTGGTACCCTTACAGCTCATTGAAATAATGCTTCACTCCTCCTGAAGTGTGATGAAATTAAAAGCTATTGTATCATGTATACTTGCACGCTTTTGTTATTTCATATAATAAAGCAAAGAAGCTGTGGAAAGAGATGAATTATTGCTTATAAAAGATATTCTAAAATGGCCTGGACACATTTGTTGGTACCCCTTAGAAAAGATAATACATAATTGGATTATAGTGATAATTCAAACTAATTAGTTTCTTTAATTAGTATCACACATATCCAATCTTGTAATCAGTCATTCAGCCTATTTAAATGGAGAAAAGTGGTCACTGTGCTGTTTGGTATCATTGTGTGCACCACACTGAACATGGACCAGAGAAAGCAAAGGATAGAGTTGTCTGAGAAGCTCAAAAAGAAAATAATAGACAAGCATGGTAAAGGTAAAGGCTACAAGACCATCTCCAAGCGGCTCGATGTTCCTGTGACAACAGTTGCAAATATTATTAAGAAGTTTACGGTCCATGGAATTGTAGCCAACCTCCTTGGGCACGGCCGCAAAAATCGACCCCAGATTGAACAGAAGGATAGTGCGAATGGTAGAAAAAGAACCAAGGATAACTGCCAAAGAGATACAAGCTGAACTCCAAGGTGAAGGCACGACAGTTTCAGTTGGCTACAATTCCATCCGTCGCTTTTTGAGCAAAAGTGTGGCCCAGGAGGTAGAGCCCTGAATTTCACCCCGGCCCGACGGGCCCCGACTTATTTATGCCCCTCGGGCCGGGCTTCGGGCCAATTTTTACGTCATAGCTCACAAGCGGGCCGGGCTTCGGGCTTGTTTTGGGCTTGTCCTCCTTTTTATATATTATGTCGTCTTTACACAGCAAAGGCGGCACAGAAACCGAATCTGAAGCGGCTTAAAACCACGAAAATGAGTATTTACACAGAGCGTTAATGCAGCTCTAAAGCGGCATAAATGCATTTACACGGGAATTAAAATAATGCGAAATAATGCAGAACATAACCACAAAAGCACAGTTCTAACAATATGCTGATGAAATAATATCTTAAATTAAACAATATAAACTCAAAATATATATATACTGACACTAATAATAACAATGGATACTTTGGGATAAAAACAATAATAGTCTATAAATGCAACATTTTAAATGATTTTCCTAGCTAACAAACACTCTCGGGCACCTCACCGCATATTGAAAGACTCCAAAAGTTGTTTTAAAGAGCCACAAAGTCACTGTCGACCAGGTAAATTAACAGTTCCGATGTTACAGCAAATGTTACCAGATCGTTTTCGTGTATGAAATACTGTCCTCAATGAGATGCGTCTGGAAATATAACGACAAAATCCTGCATTTCAATCCTAGCCCGACAAGACCCAAATAATTTACGCACCTGTTCACGGCATCTGTGCACAAGCGCTACTGTCCTCACTTTACAATCTGGACCGAAGCACACTTACATTATTATGATGCGAGTGTTTTGAGGTAAACGGTAAGAAAAGCACACACTCTCATCACAACACAATGTTAAATTCGTGATTTATTAAGTGTTTGACTTCATGCGTGTGTTGCGGAGACCCATCTGCTTAAGTAACACTAGAGCTTTTCAAATAACTCTGCGACACTGCATGTCCGACAAACCTAATATTTGAAGCAGTTTGAGACGCACAGTAAAACATGTCTGCATGTGATCGTGTCACACGTACCGGAAGTTTTTTTCCACGAAGGAGAGGAGCTTAAGGAGGAATTTAAACAATGTCATGAGTTCAAATAAAAAAATCTGCATGCCTGGGCCTGAGTCACAAACAATCATACTCCAAACATTTTTCTAAATTAACTTTAAAAAAAAAAAACGAAATGTAATTTGCCATTAAAAACTAATCTAAAATATTTTAATGGCTGAAAGCGGTCTCAAAATTACATCCTGCATTCAAACTGTGCCACAGCCTGCCTGAGTAAACAAAAATACTCCAAACATTTTTCCTCATTAAATCATTTTATGAAGAAATGAAACGAAAAATTTGTTTGAATTATTAAAAAACCTGTGTTGTTATTATTAGCCTAAAACAAATGTGGCTGTGTGTTTTTGGCTTCATCTTCACTCTCTCACTTTCTGCTGACATGACAATGACGTAGTTTAGAGCGGCTTTAATGCGCCTTCATTTACACTAAACCTGAGCCGCATCAGAGTCGCTTTGATACTAGGGTCTGAGGAGGGTCAGAGGCGGCATATTTTAGATCGGCTTTCGTGCGGCATTGCGTCTTTACACAGAAATTTAATCCGCCACAGAGACGCCTTAACTCGCCTGTGTAAAGACGCTCTTTTAGACATTCATTAATATTTCTAATATATATTAGAAATTCAGTAAATAAAGAAGCGATAAGAAGTTGATGATGGTCAATTTAAAACATCGAACACGTTTACATATCACGCTGACACACATTACACATTCTGTTGCACGCAGTTGCGACCCTGCGCGTTCACACGGTTTCCCTCGTCCACTATTCACCTCACTGTGCAATGGAGAACATAAAGAGAAAAATCGCAAATGGCGAACTTAAAACACAGAAAAACGAAGAGGAAAGGCAAACTTCTGGGCTGTTTTTCTACACGATGTTCTTTAAGAGATTGTTCTTGTGGCTGTACCCGTGTTAGGAGGCTGTCTCGTTTTCTGTTTGGGATTAGACTTTTTTCATTGGTAATTGTTGCCTAAGTGTAAGGTAAGACAATCTGCATGTTGTTGTTATTATTATTATTTTAAATTGTTTCGATTTTACACGTTTTCGTTTGTTTTCAGCACGTTGTTCGCCGTGCAATCAGCAGAGCACCTCAGTTTATAAAAAAGTGCCCTTTTACTGTTGTGGTGATAATAAACGTTTAAACTAACATTGTGATATGCTTAAATTGTTGAGTTTTTTTCTTTATTTAAAAAAATCTTGGATTTTATTGCAGGCAAGCCAAGTGTTGATTTGATAGACTAAATGAGTTGGTGAGTTGAACATAGTCAACTCACCATCGGCCGCTAACCGCTTGGTCGTCTATTTAAAAAACAAAAAGTTTAATTTACCAAACAAAAAAAGCTCAATTTTTTTTCTAAATTAACTTAAAGGAAAAAATATATATAACTACTTTTCCATTAAAAAACAAAACGGAACTATTTTAATGGCTGCAACAGGGATTGGCTGTGTAATGGGATTAAAAATAAATCCAAAAATCGGGCTCTAATATTCTCTAGAATTCTGATAAACTTGTCGGGCAGGGCCATTTAAGGCCCTGGATTTAATAATTTAATTGGATTTAACGCCCGTGCAGGGCTCTACCAGGAGGACTCCACTTTTGAAAGAAAAACATAAAAAAACCAGACTAAAATTCATATTGACAAGCCACAATCCTTCTGGGAGAACAACCCTGGACAGATGAGTCAAAACTGGAGCTTTTTGGCAAGTCACATCAGCTCAATGTTCACAGATGAAAAAATCAAGCTTTCAAAGAAGTGAACACCATACCTACAGTAAAACATGGATCACGCGCACCCATGACATTTATAATGAAGATCTCTCGCCGTTATGTCCTCCAATATCCTTTTTTAGCACCAAAAGCACTCCGTTAAACCCTTTCCACATCGCTCCAATCGTGCTTCAAGCTAGAGCCCTGCATGGGTCTCAAATTTAAGCCATGGCCTGAGACGCTCAGGCCCTAGCCCGGCCCATGTCCGACAGCTTATCAGGATTCTCAGCCCTAGTCCAACTAAAGCTTGTCGTGTTTTTTGTACCTCCACATTACACAGGCTGTTTGCAGCAATTAAAATAGTTCAGTTTTGTTTTTAATGGCAAATTATTCAAATTTCATTTTGTTTCTTTATTAAGTTAATTTAGAAAAATGTTTGGAGTATTTTTTATTTGTGGCTCAGCCAGGTGCAGAACACATAGTCTGATAGCTATCTGCGCTGGAGCGCAGATTTTAATTAATGATGTGAATTATACTGTTGAAACTGCTGCAACCATTTAACCTCCACATTACACAGGCTGTTTGCAGCAATTAAAATTGTTTAGTTTTGTTTTTAATGGCAAATTAGTCATATTTCGTTTCATTTCGTTATTAAGTTAATTTAGAAGAATGTTTGGAGTGTTTTTATGTGGCTCAGGTGCAGAACGCATAGTTTGATAATGACCCAAAACACACAGCTAAAATCACCCAAGAATGGATAAGAACAAAACATTGGACTATTCTGAAGAACCTTCTATGAGTCCTGATCTGAATCCTATCGAACATCTATGGAAAGAGCTGAAACTTGCAGTCTGGAGAAGGCACCCTTGAAACCTGAGACAGCTGGAGCAGTTTGCTCAGGAAGAGTGGGCAAACTACCTGTTAACAGGTGCAGAAGTCTCATTGAGAGCTACAAAAAACCTTTGCTTGCAGTGATTGCCTCTAAAGGTTGTGCGTAAAAATATTAGGTTAGGGGTCCCATCATTTTTGTCCATGACATTTTCATTTGTTTTATTATTTACAATTATGTTGAATAAAAAATGTAAAAACAAAGTCGGATTTCTATTAAATATGGAATAAACAATGGTGGATGCCAATTACTTTTGTCAGTTTTGAGTTATTTCAGAGAAAATTGTCCATTCTTCTTTTTTTGTGGAGGGGCACCAACAAATTTGAGCACGTCTGTACAAGTAACTTTATGCTGCTGTTAGGTCATGAAAGGAGAAGATGCAGAGAGACTTTTTTTCCACTCACTGAAAGTTAAGGTTTATCCAAAATGACACTAGTCTCTATAGCTCTCTGAAGGAAAAAAGTCTGTAAACAACTTTACCACTGATTTGTGCGTGCCTGTGTGTGTATGAGAGCACGCGAGGAGAGGGTCTAATTGAATGACAGATGCACGCTTTGCATAATCAGATCCAGAAACAACGCCACAAACAACATTAGAGATCGCTGTGTTATTATTAAAAGTGCAAAAAGATTTTCAGTTCATTTTGAAACTATGGCGAAACAAATTAGACGGTGGTGAGATGTCAGTCTAATGCCTTGTTTATACACACGCCTGGCTCCACACCGCGAGTCTCCGCTGATCCCGCATTAGTTTTCCTGAATGGACAAGGGGTTTATGAGTAATGAATGGGAAACGTACACGTCCCTTCGATCACGTTCTGATGAAAGGAAATGATTGGATGCTACCAACTCGACAAAAAGGGGAATAACAAACTGCCCTCATTGTAATCTGTCAAAATGACAGACGGCTTTCAGATTTTTCCGTCACTGGTATTTTGTAGAATTTTCGGTTAACGCGTCCTCTGTATCTACTGAAAAAAGGTTTTCGAGCAGTTCTTCATCCAATTAATAATTTGTCTTTCAGTTCATCTTAAAATTATTAGTTTTATTTTTAAAGTATTTTTTTTGTTTAAAACATTGTTTAATATAAATATTTTTAATTAATAGTACAACTAAGAAATTTTAGTTTTGACGAATGTACAATTTATAGGTTACACACACAGGCAAGCCCATGCGCATTAAACACAAACCTTGTTCAGTCACCACCAGACCATGCTCTTCAAGTGGTCCGTGGATCAATATAGACGCACCAGTCACTCGTGTATATGTTTTTGAAGGTAAGTAAACTACTTACGAAATCAGTTGATAATGAATATGAATTTGTTTTAACGTTGTCTGTTAATGTAGACGTTGTGTACTTAAGTGTCACTAACGTTAGCTGAGATAAAAATGTGTGGGAGATCTCATGATGGACAATTTCCCGCTCCTGTTCATTACTCAACCTTAGGTGAGGCAAAACAGAGTAATAATTTGATGTTCCTGTCACTCTGTTATTACAGTGTTATTTGTAGGTAACGTTATCTGTTATAATTTCAACTTCATCTTATTTAACGTTATTGCTGAAACGAAGGGTTTTGTTCATTGCAAGTGCTCTCTGACTGAAACTCGCAAATTCTCCCATCATAAACCCACAGGATTAGTGTAAACTTTAACGTACCTGGGCACCTGTCATTTGTAATAATTGTATGGGTTGTCCGTGATCTTAATCCCGAGCAATTCGGCCATGTCTGTAATTTGTAAAGTAAAAATACCCCCGCAAGTTACCATATTTCGCAGAAACACTGAGGTCCTGTGATAATATTAAAGTTAGTCCCGTGCTAATCTGCATCTGTGATTTGGCGGGCTCGTATAGGCCTTGTGTTTCAGAGATTCTTGATTTTTTCTCCTTTCTAAATTATTTTCCAGGTGTTGGAGAAGGAAGAGGCTGAAAAAATTCTTCAGCAGGAAACCATGGCAATCTTCTTCATCAGAGATGCACAAGCTGTACCCAAAGACATTGACGTTATACGTCAAATCTGCTTTTTTGGTGTGGACAGGATCCAAACCTTTAACATATTCTTGTGGGTTGTAAGAAGAGCTTGACACCTTATCCCCAGATTCAGGTCTGCTGAGTTTAGCCAGGGATTGGGAAATGCTAGTTGATTTAAACCACAGACTTACTTTCCACATGGAAATCACAGCAACCAATGAGTGGCCGGACATGGTCCAGCTCCAGTAAGACAGCCATCATAGTTGAGTTGACTGTACCTTGGGAAGAGGCCATTAATGAAGCATTTGAAAGAAAGTATCTCCGGTATGCCAATTTGGCAGCGGAGGCTGAAGATCGGGGGTGGACAGCGAAAGTGTTCCCGGTGGAAGTGGGCTGCAGGGGCTTTGTTTCCAATTTCTCTACAAGGCTGCTTAAGGAAGTGGGGATCAGAGGACAGGCCCAACGGACGATAGTCAAAGAACTTGCCACTGTTGCTGATAGAAGCAGCCACTGGCTGTGGTTGAAACGGAAGGACACAATATGGGTTGCCAAATGACCACGTAAGGGTGTTGTGTTGTGTTGTGTTGTGTTGTGTTGTGTTGTGTTGTCATGACATACGGGACCGGGGCACTGAGCTTGCATTAACGGTGCCAGTGGGGCTAGAACAGTCTTAGCCAACGGTTGGCGCGTATGGTTGCGTTGAGGTGTGATGCCACTGAGCTACCAGCAAACCAAGTGTTGTTGAGGCTGCAGCCACTAATCTGGATGAGCTAATTGACACAGGAAGTGGAGTTCAGAGGACAGGTAAGAAACAACTGGCTGTGGTTGAGGCGGATGGACACAGCATGGGCCATGTAATGACCATGTAACAATGCAACACACACCCAGGTCTGATCAACCTGCGGTGGGCCTCCCTTGGCTGGGGGTGTCTTGTATTAAAGGGCGGAAACACCCAATCAGGCTGAGGTGCACAACTGACGATGTGTCGCTTTGTTGGGAACCATACAAAGGGCCTTATCAGCAGCACCTCACCAAAAGGCATCTTTCACCCAGGATAATGGATGTGATGAAAGTGGGATCGGACACACAACTCATGAGATGTCTCTCTGATAATAGCAAGGAGGTGGATGCTGCACACTGGTGGTGGTTGAGGAGAGACCCCCACCATATGATTGTAAAGCGCTTTGGGTGTACAGCAATACACAGAAAAGCGCTATATAAATGCCCCATTCATTCATTCATTCATTCAAGGAAGGGTAAGTATAAATATGCTATGTATTTCTATAATCATATATCCCCCAAACACAGAGGATGCTTAGTCCTCTATTTGTATTCTTAACTGCTCCTCCTGTCATGCATAAAGCGTGGGAAATGTCCTACTGGGCAATTAAACTGTGCTGAAATAGTGGGATTATAACACCTAGTCCTATTAAGCGAATATGAACGATGAGCATTAGGTTAACCGACAAAGTGATGAAAGATAAAGGCTGGTGAACGATGGCCGATAATGACAAAACCATATTGTGTTTGTTATGTGTTCACAGTAGCTAATAAATTACTCTTACTGTCATTGACTAGCTTTCAGATGAGCATTTCTAATTTTGTAATTTCTGTCAGCCTCACTACTTCCTTATGCCCAGTTCAGTTTATACAAATTTTACTCGTGTTTTAAACAACTGGATCGTTTTGGCCTGTATACTTTATCACAGTATAGAACAACCAAGACTCCGTCTGCGATGCTAGCGATGACACGACAGAGAGATTAGCTTTATAATTATTTTCCTAATCATCCTGATGGGTTCTGTTACACCGCTTTTAAATATGGCAAAACGAAATATAAACTATTTGTGTTGTTATGTGGAACTAAGCAATGAAAGTAAGATTTGAGGAGCTCTGGCAATACTCCTGTATCCTTATGTATCTTTATGATGTTTCATCAAGGGATAAAAGATGCTGCCGAAGGACAGTGGAGATGCTTGGCAACCTGTTGTGTACTGGAATTAGAAACACACAACAAACCCTTGCTATTTTAATGACATCACGCACGTCGTTGAAAAAGAAAAAGCTATTAGTCATCAGAGAACAACATATACTGTTGTCTGACGTTGGTTTTCATCAAAATCACGTAATCTGACACGGTGACTATCGCAACGGACAAAAAAATGTACAGTATAAATCTGAACCGGGCATTACACCTCGCTGGCAGAAGCTAAACTATGTGACATGAAATGCCGGACACAATAACAAGGGAGGAAGCCATGACTTACCGCTGTTGTAGAGTGATGACAGGTGTTGGACTGCAGATAACACTAACAAATTATTGTGGTGAAAATTAATTGTATATATTAGGGATGCACCATTGTTTGCTAGTGACCAATAATTTACACTCGGTCAGCCAATGACCAGGGCAGATTATATTCTGTCAATCAAAAAGAGGCAGAAGGCATTGGAACTTGTGTTGTGTGTGGAATTATATCAGGGTGACAAAGAAAACTAAAATGCAGTCTGTAAACCAGTGGTTCTCAACCTTTTTGGAGTACTGGACCCCATCATATCTCAAACTATCCTCATGGACCCCCGACCCCCAACCCCGCGCTCACACCCCATCACATTTTCTTTCCCCAGCACAACATCATATTTCCACTAAATTAGGAAAATATGTTTAAAACTAAACTAACCCCAGTGTTCGCCCGTTCATTAGCAAAACAAACAGCTTGCCGCAGCTAAACATATTAACGCACATAATGTATTAACATTCATACAGCTAAACTCCAAGTGTCCATCTGCAGTAAGTTTAACACTGGCTTTGAATGTTCTATTTAGCCCGTGACTGACTTAGCTCCCTTCGCTATCATATGCTAACGTTATCCTCCTATATATACAGTACATTTACGTCAATTCAGACTGTTGATAAATATTACTTGCATCGGAACGGCTCGATTTCTCACATGCTTGCAGGGAAAGGCACACCAAAACAAACTTACTGGGTTCTTATTTTTCACGTTTTCTGGGTTGCTAGATGCACCGGGGACCCGATTATAGCACTTAAACACAGAAAAAGTAGGGTTCCCTTTCTGTCGGTCTCTCGACGTTGTGTCGAACCGACAGAATGGGGTTTGTCTTGAGAACCTATCATCTTCTGAGTATTTAGAAAAGGCCAATGAAAATTGGCGAATGAAATTTGCATGCCGGGCTCCTCCCCGGATGTCCGTGTATAAGAGGGAAGCCGGGAAGGGAAGCATGCTCATTCATTCACCTTTTGTTCTTCAGAGCCTAAGCATCTGATGAGCATCTCCAGATCTTCGCTGATCTTCCAGATCTTCGCTGGTCCTATCCTGCTGGAATCTACGACGTGGTGCAGCGGACGGTCCCTTCCTGCAGCGACTTTCCCCTGGGCGTCTCGGCAGTTCCAGAAGTGTCTGAGCAATTTTTTTTTCTAAAAGAGCAAATTTCTCCAGCGTGGCATGTCCCGCTGTTCTCTTGGGTGCGACAGCTCATTGAGGAAGGGGATGGACACGATGTCTGTCTCAGGTGTTTGGGTCTCCGGCACGCTGAGGCAGCCTTCGTGGATACATCCTGCCCGCACTGCGGGCGGATGCCTATCCAGACGTTGCGGTCACGGGTGGCGGTATTCTTTGGATAAAGCCACCACCTCGTCTGTTACCCGATCCGTGACGGCAGTGACTACGGCCCTGCCGCCCGTTCGGTTAACACCGGGGGTGATATGGGGATCACTGTGAACGTTAACCCGCCAGCCCAGGCTCAGGACCGTTCACGCCCCGTCTCGCTCGTCTGACCATCCCTAAAAGACGGTCCTACCCCGTCTTGTTCCTCCGCCACGTACTCGGAAGTGCGTGACGAAGATGAGATGTCGATCACAGCATCGGAGGGCGATCTTTTGGCATCCGACCCCTGACGATTCCTCGGAGCTCCTTCCCCCGGGGGCGTAGAGCCCATGGAAGAGGCGGACGTTGAGATGTCAACAATGCTTTCCGGGCCGCCTTTACCCCAGCGCTCGCGGTTGGATACGTGGTACCTGGGGTCTGAGTGCAGCTCCAAGCCGCGCCCTGCTCCGGTCCCGTTCTTCCCGGAGGTGCATGAAGAGCTGAGTAAGACTTGGAACGTGCCCCTCACAGCCCGTTCCAATCAGAAAGGCTCAGTCGCCCTTACTTCCCTCGATGGTGGGGCAGCCAGGGGCTATGTCGAGATCCCCCAGGTGGAGCGTGCTGTCGCGGTACACCTGTGCCCGCAGACAGCGGCCACCTGGAGGGCTCGGCCTAGACTCCCATCCAGGGCGTGTAAGTTTTCGGCATCGCTGGTGTCGAAGGCTTACACGGCTGCGGGTCAGGCCGCCTCCTCCCTCCACGCCATGGCCATCCTGCAGGTCCATCAGGCCAAGGCATTGAAGGAGCTCCACGAGGGTAAGACCGACCCAACGGTAATGCAGGAACTCCGTACCGCCACCGATCTCGCTCTACGGGCGACTAAGGTGACGGCACGGGCCTTGGGTCGGGCGATGTCCACCATGGTGGTCCAAGAGAGGCACCTCTGGCTCAACCTTGCGCAGATGCGGGACGCTGAGAAGGTTCGCTTTCTCGACGACCCCATCTCGCAGGGAGGGCTGTTTGGTGACACCGTTGAGGATTTCTCTCAGCAGTTCTCAACGGTGAAGAAGCAGACGGAGGCTATCAAGCACATCTTGCCCCGCCGTGACTTGGCCGTCGTCAGGCCTCCGAGATCCCGAGCGGCGTCTGCTTCCCGGCAGCCCCGGACCTCTTCGACTCCGGATCCGGCTCCAGTGCCCCCTTCTCAGGCTGCCTCCCGGAGAAGGACGTCGAAGAGGAAACCGCCTCCCCGTCAGCAGCCGTCGCGGAAGCAGAAGCGGCCCTGACGGAGAGACCCCAGGGAGAATTGAGACTACCATCGGGCCCGATTCCAGCCACCACATCGCTGGGTCGGATAGGGACGGTTCCTGCCCCGTCCTACCATCAGCTGGTCCCCCCTGGGGGGCCAGCGCCCACTTCCTCACGAAAAGAGTTTCCTCTCTCTCTGGGTTTTCACAGCCGTTCCCACCCTCTGGTCGACGGTGGACGGCAACTCGACGTTGTGTCATGGCGAAGCGCAATGTCGAGTATAAACACCAGCCTTCAGCACTCTCAGACAGACAGTGCGTTGAGCTGGACAATCGCCAGGCAGGAAAAACAGTAGAGCCGATCTCCTCCCCGGGGGTCCTCCTCCGGCAAGGAATCCGTACTGCTAGCCATCGAACCACCCTCCGCGGGGGCGATGAAGCAGATCAAACCTCTAGCCCCCCTGTCTCAGTATCTGGGAGCTTGGGCTCAGCTTCCCAGACTGTCAGTCTGGCTGAGGAAGATGATCTGTCTCGGCTACGCGATTCAGTTCGCTACACGTCCGCCCACGTTCCGGGGCATCCTTTTTACCTCAGTCAGAGGCAGAGATGCACCCGTACTGCGGACGGAGGTCGCCTCCCTTCTGGTGAAGGGAGCGATCGAGCTGTCCCACCGGCCGAGATGTTCAGCGAGTTCTACAGCCCGTACTTCATTGTCCCCAAGAAAGGCGGAGGGTTGCGCCCTATCTTGGATCTGCGTGTTCTGAACAGACACCTACACAAGCTGCTTTTCAGGATGGTCACGCAGAAGCGCATCCTGACGTCCGTCAGGCGTCAGGATTGGTTCATGGCAATCGACCTGAAGGATGCGTACTTTCATGTCTCGATCCTCCCTCGACACCGGCCGTTCCTGCGGTTCGCGTTCGTGGGACGGGCATATCAGTACAGGGTCCTCCCCTTCGGTCTGTCCCTGTCTCCACGGGTCTTTACGAAGGTCGTGGAAGCCGCCCTCCTTCCCCTCAGGGAAGAAGGTGTGCGGGTACTCAACTATCTCGACGACTGGCTCATCTCTGCTCACTCGCGAGATGTGTTGTGTACACACAGGGACCTGGTGCTCCGGCACCTAGATCTGTTGGGTCTACAGGTCAACTGGGAAAAGAGCAAGCTCTCCCCCGCGCAGAGCATCTCCTTTCTCGGTATGGAATTCGACTCCGTCTCCATGACAGCACGACTGACTACAGAGCGCGCCCGGTCAGTGTTACACTGCCTGAAGTGTAACAATTTCAGAGGCTCCTGGGGCACATGGCATCCTCGGCGGGGGTGGTCCCCCTCGGTTGCTGGCTCATAACTGCTCATATGGGAGCAGTTCGGCCGGGCGCAGGTGGACCTGTTTGCCTCCCCGGACTCCACCCATTGTCCGCATTGGTACTCCCTGTCCGACGGTCCCCTCGGTACGGATGCCCTGGCGCACAGCTGGCCGCGGGACAAGAGAAAGTACGCCTTCCCCCCAGTGAGCCTCATTGCACAGACCCTGTGCAAGGTCAGGGAAGAGGAGCATCAAGTGCTACTAGTTGCCCCATATTGGCCCAACCGGACTTGGTTCTCAGAGCTGGTGAGCCTGACAACAACTCCCCCTGGCCGATTCCCTTGAGGAAGGACCTCCTTTCTCAGGGGAAGGGCACGTTTTGGCATCCCAGGCCAGACCTCTGGAACCTCCATGTCTGGCCCCTGGACGGGACGAAGAGATCCTGAGCGACCTACCCCCGGCGGTGGTAGAGACCCTCACTCAGGCTAGGGCCCTGGCCACTAGGAGATTGTATGCCTTCAAGTGGCGCATCTTCTCGTCCTGGTGCTCTTCTCACGGAGAAGACCCACGGAGATGCTCGATCAGGTATGTACTGTCCTTTCTCCAGGAGAGACTTGAGAAGAACCTCTCCCCTTCCACACTGAAGGTGTATGTTGCCGCTATAGCCGCACATGTTTCACGATATATAATATAATATAATTCAATTATTTGTCAAGTATGGTGATCCATACCCGAAATGTGACCTCTGCATTTAACCCATCCAGAGAGTAGCGAACACACGCACAGCAAGTCGTGAACACACGTACACCGGAGCAGCGGGCAGCTATCACTGCAGCGCCCGGGGAGCATGTGGGGGGGTAAGGTGCCTTGCTCAAGGGCACCTCAGTCGTTACCCGCCGGCCCTGAGGATCGAACCGGCAACCTTCTGGTCACGAGTCTGACTCTCTAACCATTAGGACACGACTTGGCGCACTGGATCGTGGATGCCATATCCTTGGCATACCGGTCGCAAGATCGCCCCTGCCCCTTAGGAGTTAAGGCTCACTCCACTCGGGGTGTCGCCTCCTCGTGGGCACTGGCTCAGGGCGCCTCTCTGGCAGACATCTGCAGAGCTGCGGGTTGGGCTATGCCCAATACCTTCGCGAGGTTCTACAACCTCTGCGTTGAACCGGTGTCAGCCCGCGTCCTGCAGGGCAAAAGGTAGGACCGGCAGCCGTTGGGCGTATGCCTGCGGAAGCCCTTCCCCCTTCGGGGGGAGCAGTGGCGATCCAGCCTCACTTCTTTCCCTTCGGGTAAAGAACAGGCATTCCATTCATCACTAAGCACCCTTCCAGGGGACAGGCTGGGCAGAGCAGCCCTGCCCCTTTAGGCCGGGGAACAGTTGAGTTATTCCCACATAGCTCTAACCGGACCTAGTGCTCCAGACGTGGTAACACCCCCTCCGTGGGCTGTTCCGTCTGATGTATCCTCATGAATGGTTCCCACCTTGGCAACCCATGACCTCCCCAGGTGGACTCCCACCTTGCGGTTAACTCCTGCAGTCCGCACATTCCTCCCATGAGTTCTCCCCTGATGGTGAGACCATGTGGTGTCTCCACTAATTCCTCCCTACGGTAGGTAGTGGCCTCTGCAGCGTTTTTCCCCCAGGGGGAATAATGCTTACCCAGTGGCCCGTACGGTGCCGGGCGGCTTCTCGCCATTTAGAGAATTAGGCCTCCGCCCGTGATGGCCGGCGTTAGGGGGCTTCCCAACTTTTGTGGAAAGCTCTGGGTCCCCCTTCCTCTCCACTGGAAGGTCATAATTTCGCGTTAGCGTGTTCGTCTGACTCGCCCATGCCAGTCAACGTCGCTCCGCAGAGATTGTGATGCGGCTCAGTGCTGTGGCGTTTTCCATAGGAACCCCATTCTGTCGGTTCGACACAACATCGAGAGACCGACAGAAAGGGAACGTCTTGGTTACGGATGTAACCTCGGTTCCCTGATGGAGGGAAACGAGACGTTGTGTCCCTCATGCCACAACACTGGCCGCCCACCCCAGCGGTCGGGGGAGGATGCTTTAGGCTCCTCAGACCAAAGGTGAATGAATGAGCACGCCGGCTTCCCTCTTATACCCGGACATCCGGGGAGGAGCCCGGCATGCAAATTTCATTCGCCAATTTTCATTGGCCTTTTCTAAATACTCAGAAGATGATAGGTTCTCAAGACAAACCCATTCTGTCGGTTCGACACAACGTCTCGTTCCCTCCATCA
>NW_026634264.1:0-105851 GCF_024868665.1 Triplophysa rosa
GAGAGAGAGAGAGAGAGAGAGAGAGAGAAAGAAAGAAAGAGAAAGAGAGAGAGAGTGAAAGAGACAGAGACAGAGAGAGCGTTGGAGCTGAAACTGGAGAGCGAGCGAGAGCGCGTTTTATTCTTTTACTCAATGATGAATAAACTTTCAGTTAATCCGCGGGTCACATGCGTTCCGCACCGGAGAGCACGATCCGTACAGATCATCCGCGATCCGTTTCACCACGATACCACAGTGGAGAGGAAGAGGAAACGGGCGTTGTAGAGTTGTTTGTCCGTTTAGGGCTGCTGTACAAAACATGGCGGTGAATTCAATGTGTGTAGGGCCGCTCTGTATGTAGATATAAACAGCTTATTCTAAGGTATTACAAACTTAATGGTTCATTACGTAAGGTCTTTATACACCTCTGAAGAAATAGTTTTGTATATCATATTGCATTTCCGTCAATAGATCCTCCTAAAAATGCCGTATTGTTCCTTTAAATATAGAAACAGGAGCAGCTGCGAGCGCTGGATGTCTCACACACACACACACACACACACGCACACACGCACACACACACAGCTCAGACTTCTAAAGTCGAGTCTTATTGTCATTATTTGTTCATTCTGGAGAACTGTGTGTTTTTTTGTAATGATGTTTGGTGATCAATTGCTTTATAAAGAAATATAAATGTCAATTGTTTCTGTAATGTTGAATCCAGTCAGCTATTGATGTAGCCGTGGTTTTGAATCCTCTCATGAATCTATGTGTCACATTCGTTCAGATTTGTCGTGTGATGATTTTCTGATATTCAAACAGAAGTTACGTCCACTTTTTGTCATGAAATGTTTGTGGGGTCAGTGAAGTTTTCCATCGGCTCTTGTCGATCTCTGTTTAAGTTCTGGTTGTGACGTTCTGGTGTATTTCAGGTGGTTTTGTGAGGGTAAAGAGCTGGAAAACAGTCCTGATATTCAGATCATCAGTATTGGAGATCGACACTCTTTGATCATCGCTGAAGCTTTTGAAGAAGACACAGGAAGATATTCCTGCTTCGCCTCCAACTTCTGTGGGACAGACTCGACGTCGGCAGAAATCTACATTGAGGGTGAGGACAAACATCTCTAAAAGAATGAGAGCAGCTAACCGTGAGGGAAAAATCTAACAAGCAAGTTTGTGTTTTTATTTTCTTAAAGGTGCATCATCATCAGATTCTGAAGGAGAGCAACATCTTCAAGCCCAGTGAGTGCCAACACTTGAATTGATATGTGAAAAACTCAACTCTAATCAACGTGTTTTATAAAAGCTGTTATTAGCATGAGCTTCTCTCTCAAAGTTCTGTCGTTGGTGTATGTATCATCATATCACCTACAGGCTTCAGAAAAGAGCTCCTCTGCCCCAGACCGATGTGATCTCAGAAACACCCGACACGTCTGTTCAAGACGCGACACCAACCGTGACAATCACCAGCCTTGAACAGCCAGCAGCTTCAGCGTCTCACACCCAGATGACCTTTGACCCAGAAGATACAGAACATCTGACTTGTGAGCTTATCAGCCCTCAAATAGCTGAGCAAGAATCCACATTAGAAGTCCCGCAGACGGCGCTGATAGAGCCCACTCCAGTTGAATCTCCAGCATCACCTCCAGATACATCAGACATACTGTCAACATCTCAACAGAGCAATACCGAGGTCAGTCAAATCCTGCATTCTCGTGACATGCAGTACATGCACTTTCTCATGCTGTGTGTGTTTCTCTTCAGAATCTAAATGGCAGCAGTAGTTTTCTTCAAAGCTTCGACGTAAGACCCATAATGGCAGCTCCTGTTTTTACAAAGGTAGAAAAAGCACACCTGCAAAATATCTGCACAGTCCAGAAACGACATAGATTCACACTGAATGAGGGAAGGGCTCAATATATCCAGGAGGATCGGATGTGTCCGAACACCCAGACAACCACACACAACAAATTCCCTCACAAACAGCACAGCCCTGTTGCAGCGAGTTAGGCAGAATAAGTCTTGTGTTGTTCTATCGTGTTTTTATCTGAAAGCTATAATACATGCTTGTCGTGTGATGCAGAATCTTCAGGATGACGTTCTCGCACAAGAGGGTCAGCTGGTGGTTCTGGAGTGCCGAGTGAAAGGTGTTCCCTCCCCTAAAGTGCACTGGTACAGAGAGGGAACACTGATCGATGATTCTCCGGACTTCAGGATCCTCCAGAAGAGTATGTCTGTGTTTCACTTTTACATTGTTGAAAGTCCCACCGTAACAACAGAACGTGTTTCAGCCTCCACCAACTCATGCATGAATTATTCTACATACTAAAATTGCTTTGGACAATCCGTAAACCTGCTGCGTCCCCTTTTTTTTTCCAGAACCCAGGTCCATGGCTGAATCTGGTAGGTGGAGTTCAATGCTGTGTTTTTATGCTAAACATTTCATGACTCTAACCAGCACCATCCTCTCTAGAGGAGATGTGCACGCTGGTCATCGCGGAGGTCTTTCCGGAGGATTCTGGAACATTTACTTGCACAGCCAGTAATAAATACGGCACAGTCTCCAGTATCACAGCGCTGAGTGTGAAAGGTATTTTCAGTTTATGGGTGAGATTAAAATACATCATCTTCTGTAGATCATGTTGGATGAATATTTTTTTTGTGTATCAATAGGATGCAACAATAAGAGCTCCAAAGCAACAAGCCTGATGACGGAATCATGTCATCAGAAGGTTCCAGCTACATCATCTTTGAAGTGTGAAGCAGATGTTCCTCTGCTAAACCACAAACTTCACTCGAGTGTGGTTTCTCTTGACCCTTTGAGCTCAAGCTCAACACAGTCAGACACGCAGAACGATGGAACGCGTACACCAGACTGCCTAAACTTCAGCGTACTTCGGCATGACCTCACCACTAGCCTGCCCAACCTAAACCCGCTCAGTTTTGGACAGCTCCACTTGGATGCCTTCAGATCTAGTTTACCTCGTTTAGACCCTCTCAGCTTCAGTGTTCCTCAATTTGAGCCGCTGAACTCTGACTCAAAACACAAACCTCTCAACTCTTTCTCATCACACTTTGATTCAGGCGACTTGGGTTTTAGGTCTTCCACAGTCGTGACTCAAAGTCACCCCAATGGATCTGCCTCCACCATTAGCTCTGATGTGGATGCCTGGGTTAAATCATCACAAAACGTTCAGCTTGGGTCAAAATCAACCCCCGACACCCCACCAAAAGACTCCAGTAACCACCATGAGCGTCCCCCTCTTAAGCCCCTACCGGATGCTCCGACCTCCTGCCTCAAAACTAGATCTGAGGGGCTGTTGGTCAATCACAATGAGTCACGCTCCAGTTCTCGAGTGGGTCTCCGGGTGACCTTTAAACTTCCAGAAGATGAAGAGGACGAAGATAAATCCAACAAAGCACCACCGCCACTGTTGGCTAAACCAAAGTTGTGAGTACCCTCTTCACTGTGTTGTATGACAACTTTAGAGTAAAATAAAATAAGAGATGTAACATCTTTGTTTGTGCCTCACACTAGAGACCCGGGGCAACTTCAGATTCTTCACAACCAGGTGCTTCTGGAACAGCAGCAGGACAAAGTCTCTCCAAGTCAAGAGTCTCCAGATTCTGACAGAACAAGTTTTGAGGCACCGTTTGTCATGCCGGTTCAGTCTTCTTCAAATTCAGTGTCTTCACAGCTCAGAACTCCTCGTGTCATGAACTCTGCTCCAGTTTCTCAGTTGATTTCTGCCTCTGTCCCTGTACAGCCTTTAGCGCCGCCGCCTCCTGCACCTGTACCCCAGTTGAGTGCATCTTTACCCAATTCTGTGTCTTTTCCCCTTCTTAGTCCATTAGCCCACGCTTTATTCAACAACCCCCAAACACCTCAACCAAACCTCGTCTCTACTGCTTTGTTAAATAGTATTCCACACAGTGTGGTTCCCTCTAGCCTCATAACCCAAACGACAGTGATGCCACCGCCGGCCCCTCAGCTCATGTCACCAGTGACTCAACTCAACATGGCTCCATTTTCCCTGATGCCATTCAGCCCTATAACAGCAGCAACTCCCATCATCCCTCTGCCTCAATCAAATCAGTTTATCACGGCTTTACCCACCCAACGAAACACCAACAGCATGATTAATATGTCCCCCTCGAGCCCCCCCACTCACGTATCTCAAATAAACATGACCCCTTTGCCGCAGATGGACTCTGTTCTTTTCAGTGAAACAGTCATGACCGTAGCTAAAACACAGCCAACGATAACACCTGACGCAGCAGCGGTAAACAACACTGTAACTAAGGTAGACACCACCCCGGTTACTCGCCCCGGCATGTTGATACCAGACACAAAGTCTCAAAGTGTTGCACAGATGAGTAAGGTCACGTCCCCTCAAGTGTTGAGTAATCCTGCACCTGCACCAGTGTCTGTTCCACCGCTGAACTCCACCACCCAGCCTCCTCTTCCTGCCATGATTCCCATCTCCACCCAGAGCTTCAGCTACACCAGACCAAAGGATTTCATTGCTGCCCAGACTCTGTCTCCCCTCAGGAGTCCTTCTCCAACAGAGTCCCCCGTTCCGATGCTTCATGAATTAGCTGCACAGATCTTCCCAAAGTCAACACGGGAGCTGACGTCACCCATCAAGCAGTTTTCCCCATCCCAGAGAAAGTTGCCAACAAGGATCCTGGAATGTCCCAGCAGCCCGCCGGCATACGTGTCTTCACCACCTCTAGTTCCTCCTGCACTGTTGAACTCAGTCTTTGCTTTTAGACCTCAGTCACCACCACAGGCTTCTTCACCCACCTCAAGCAGCTCCAGCCCCAGTCCCATCCAAAATCCAGTGGCCTTCCTCAGTTCTGTCCTGCCCTCGCTGCCAACATCTCCTCCCACCAATGCCATGGGTCTGCCTAAGAGAGCTCCTCTCGGGTGAGTAAACATTCCATCAGAATTTTAAATCGGACTGAGCTTGGACAAAACATTCTTTCAGTGTGACCCTGTGTGTTCTGGTCTGTTTTTGGTCCACGTATAGACCTCAAGGTGCACTGAAGAAGAATCCGAGAGGTCTCCGGTCCATGTCAGAGGACGACATTCGAGACAGCAGGGAAACACTGCTGAAAGATATTGAGAAAAAACTACGGTTTAAAAATGAATCACTACGTTTCGGACAGCAGGTACATTTTGGACAGATGTTATAACAAAACATAATTCAGTTCGTTTGTTTAAATGAGTCAGGGGTCATCACTGTGTCGGCGTGTGTTGAACACACTCATAAAACATCTATCGGTTTAATTATAAGATGAGAAGCTGAGTTGGAAGTGTTGAAGATGCTGGTTAAGGATCACGGTTTTATTCTCATTTTTGTTTAAGCACACACAGTATTTTTTGTTGGGTTTTTAGAATAAGACCGGTTTTAAAGGCTTATTAGCATATTGTTGTTAAACTCATGAACTAAGTTTTAAAGGGATAGTTCTCCCAAAAATAACATTCACTCACTCTCAAGTTGTTCCAAATAAACGTCTTTGTTCTGATGAATACAGAGAAAGATATTTGGAAGAACGCTTATAACAAAACAGATCTTGGACCCCATTGACTCCCATAGTAGGAAAAATGACAATGTTAGTCAAAAGTGCCCCAGAACTGTTTGCTGTCCTACATTCTTCAAAATATCTTCTGTGTTCAACAGAACAAAAAAAATGATAGTATTTTTTTCCTACTATGGTAGTCAATGGGGTCCAACATCTGTCTGGTTACAAGCATTCCTCCAAATATCTTTCTCTGTGTTCATCAGAACAAAGACATTTATATAGATTTGAAACAACTCGAGGGTGAGGAAATGATGACAGAATTATCATTTTTGGGTGAACCATCCCTTTATGTTAGAAAATGGGCAAAATTTCACATATTTTGTGTATATACAAAATATTGATTTCTTCATTTCGACTCCTGGCCTTTAACCATATGTCAAATAGAAATCACTTTAGGCTCAGTGGAAACGCCGTCTCGCTCTACACGTTCATGTCCTGTTTTATGTTAATATACCTCTGGTTGTGTTAAATGTTGCACCGATAAGAGTTAAATGAACTTTACTGCGCTGTAAATGCTCTGTAGATGTCAAACATCATATTAACACTGAACTGTGTTGTCAGAGTAACACACACATTTGTGGTGATGTTTGTGTTTACATCCTCGTCCTTCTCCTCCATAGAAGGTGAGCTGGCCGCTCGGATCAAACGTTCCCACTGCGACTGTCATTAACTATCACGAGGTACCAGGATCACTTTTAATTCAACCTTAGTTTGATCAAATCAAAACATTTCAGAAAACAACAACTCGACACTGTTGACATGTTGATGAGCTAATATTAATCTAATCTTTGTCATTCATTCAGTTGCATGGATGATAATGAGTACATTATCGTGTTTCACATCATCGACTTCCATTAGTGTCCTCATGTTTCAAACAATGTCTAGTACGGTGTCATTGTAATACTGTAACTACAGTGGCTTGCAAAAGTATTCATCCCCCTTCATTTTATTCACATTTTGTTATGCTGCTGCCTTATCTTAAACTACTTTAAATGATTATTTTTTTTACATTAATCTACACTCCATGCACAATAATGACAAAACAAAAAAATGATTTTTGACAGCTTTGCAAATTTATTAAAAATAAAAACAAAAATAAGTACATTGCATAAGTATTCACACCCTTTTCTGGGACACTTGAAATTTATCTCAGAAGCATTAGTTTTGCTTGTTGATGTTTATACACTTCGAGTGGAGTTAACCTGTGCCAAATTCAATTGAATAAGTATGATTTGGAGCGGCACATACCTCTCTATAAAGGGTGCAACAGCTGAAAATGCATATCAAAGTAAAAACCAAGACATGAGGTCAAAAGAACTGCCAGTAGAGCTCTGAGACAGGATTGTATCAAGGCACAGATCTGGGGAAGACTTCTGAAAACAATCTGCTGTATTGAAGGTTCACAGAAGCATGTAGCCTCCATTTATCCTCAATGAAAGAGGTTTGGAACCACCAGATCTCTTACTTGAGCTGACCTCCTGTCCAAACTGAGCCATCGATGGAGAAGGGTCTTGGTTAGAGCGGTGACCAAGAAGCTGATGATTACTCTGGTTGAGCTCCATGATCATATATGGAGATGGGAGAAACTTACAGAAGGACAAACATCACTGCAACACTCCACCAATCTGGGCTTTATGGCTTAGTGGCCAGACTCAAGCCTTTGCTCAGTGAAGACACATGGAAACTTGAAATATGCAAAAACATACTTCAACGAATCTTTCAAACTGTCAGAAACAAGATATTCTGTCTGATGAATCTCAGATTCATGCATCATGTCTGGAAAAACCAAGCACTGCTCAACACCTGTACAATACCGTCTTAACAGTAAGTGTAGTGAAACAGCATCATGATTTGGGGGTGTTTTCAGCTTCAGGGACTGTACACAAAATACGGAGATAATGATCATGAAAACCTAGCCCAGAACATTCAGAACCTCGACAGGGCAGAAGTTCATTCTCCAACATGACAACATCCTAAGCACACAACTGAAACAATGCAAGAGTGCTTATGGACAACTCTGTCTATGTCCTTGGTGCCCAGCTAGTGCTTGAACCCAACTGAACATCTCTGTAAAACCGAAACATGTCTGTCTACTGATGATCTCCATCCAACCTGACAGAGTTGAGAGGATCTGTAGAGAAGACATGTACAAAAATTGCCATGCAGATGTGTAAAGCTGTTCCAGTACTACCAAAAAGATTTGAGTCTGTTAAAGGCCTTCAACCCATTTTCCGAGTTGAGGGTAGAATACTTATGCAATGTCTTATTTTGTTTTATTTTTAATAAATTGCAAAGCTGTCAAAAATCAGTTTTTTGTTTGTCATTATTGTGCATGGAGTAAATAATGTAAAAAAAATCATTTTAAGTAACTACAAACCCGATTCCAAAAAAGTTGGGACACTGTACAAATTGTGAATAAAAAAGGAATGCAATAATTTACGAATCTCATAAACTTATATTTTATTCACAATAGAATATAGATAACATATCAAATGTTGAAAGTGAGACATTTTGAAATGTCATGCCAAATATTGGCTCATTTTGGATTTCATGAGAGCTACACATTCCAAAAAAGTTGGGACAGGTAGCAATAAGAGGCCGGAAAAGTTAAATGTACATATAAGGAACAGCTGGAGGACCAATTTGCAACTTATTAGGTCAATTGGCAACATGATTGGGTATAAAAAGAGCCTCTCAGAGTGGCAGTGTCTCTCAGAAGTCAAGATGGGCAGAGGATCACCAATTCCCCCAATGCTGCGGCGAAAAATAGTGGAGCAATATCAGAAAGGAGTTTCTCAGAGAAAAATTGCAAAGAGTTTGAAGTTATCATCATCTACAGTGCATAATATCATCCAAAGATTCAGAGAATCTGGAACAATCTCTGTGCGTAAGGGTCAAGGCCGGAAAACCATACTGGATGCCCGTGATCTTCGGGCCCTTAGACGGCACTGCATCACATACAGGAATGCTACTGTAATGGAAATCACAACATGGGCTCAGGAATACTTCCAGAAAACATTGTCGGTGAACACAATCCACCGTGCCATTCGCCGTTGCCGGCTAAAACTCTATAGGTCAAAAAAGAAGCCATATCTAAACATGATCCAGAAGCGCAGGCGTTTTCTCTGGGCCAAGGCTCATTTAAAATGGACTGTGGCAAAGTGGAAAACTGTTCTGTGGTCAGACGAGTCAAAATTTGAAGTTCTTTTTGGAAAACTGGGACGCCATGTCATCCGGACTAAAGAGGACAAGGACAACCCAAGTTGTTATCAGCGCTCAGTTCAGAAGCCTGCATCTCTGATGGTATGGGGTTGCATGAGTGCGTGTGGCATGGGCAGCTTACACATCTGGAAAGGCACCATCAATGCTGAAAGGTATATCCAAGTTCTAGAACAACATATGCTCCCATCCAGACGTCGTCTCTTTCAGGGAAGTCCTTGCATTTTCCAACATGACAATGCCAGACCACATACTGCATCAATTACAACATCATGGCTGCGTAGAAGAAGGATCCGGGTACTGAAATGGCCAGCCTGCAGTCCAGATCTTTCACCCATAGAAAACATTTGGCGCATCATAAAGAGGAAGATGCGACAAAGAAGACCTAAGACAGTCGAGCAACTAGAAGCCTGTATTAGACAAGAATGGGACAACATTCCTATTCCTAAACTTGAGCAACTTGTCTCCTCAGTCCCCAGACGTTTGCAGTCTGTTATAAAAAGAAGAGGGGATGCCACACAGTGGTAAACATGGCCTTGTCCCAACTTTTTTGAGATGTGTTGATGCCATGAAATTTAAAATCAACTTTTTTTTCCCTTAAAATGATACATTCTCTCAGTTTAAACATTTGATATGTCATCTATGTTGTATTCTGAATAAAATATTGAAATTTGAAACTTCCACATCATTGCATTCTGTTTTTATTCACAATTTGTACAGCGTCCCAACTTTTTTGGAATCGGGTTTGTAGTTTAAAATAAGGCAGCAGCATAACAAAATGTGAATAAAATGAAGGGGGATGAATACTTTTGCAAGCCACTGTAGATACTGTACATGACAAGATAAATGAGATTGGTTTAACCAAACCATGGGTTGAAACAACACATTTTTTCCCACCATTTTGTCCACAGGACCTCAGATATCTTGAAATAGAAATGAAAGAATGAGGACTTTAATGAGATGTGAGGCAGGGTTGTGTTGTGTTGTATAAATAGATGTGACTTCATTCATTCAGAACTCAGATGAAGATGGAGTTACAGGACACAGTTTCACTCTCTGAAGCTTTTCTGCATGTGTGTTCCTGTGACTCCAATGTCAAAAACACAACCCAACCATCATGGGTTTGATCTCACGGCACGTACACATTCGTGCACAGACACGCAGGCATATAAATATGTCGACACAGTGATCACCATAGCAACAGTCGTGCGCTCGTGTATGCCAGCAGTTTTTAGACATTCCAGTGATTTCTTGTGTATTTCTTTAAATGCTTTGAAATGAAGTCACAGTAGTGAGTCAACAGACCGTGCAGGACATGAAGAGCTGTTTTATTTAGAGAAGGAAAGAATACATGTATGTGGCTTTTGTAGGAATACAAGATGTCAAACTTTGAGCAGAGACTTTTGAGTGAGATTGAGTTTCGATTGGAGAGAACGCCGGTGGAAGAATCAGACGACGAAGTTCAACACGATGAAATTCCCTCTGGAAAATGTATCGCACCCATCTTTGACAAGAAACTCAAACACTTCCGGGCTGTGGAGGGAGCTCCCGTCACATTCACCTGTAAAGTTGTTGGAATTCCAGTACCAAAGGTGAACGCCACATGACTTACATCACATCACCAGCGCAGAAACATGATCGCTCACTTCTCAAATTCATTTTCAACACTCTTATTTGGTGTTTTCTCACAGGTCTACTGGTTCAAGGATGGAACACAGATTTTGAAGAAGAACGAACACTATCAGAAGATCAGAGAAGGTGACGGGACGTGTTCTTTACACATAGAAGCCGCCGGCAGTGATGATGATGGAAATTACACCGTCATGGCAGCGAATCCACAGGTCACTGACTTTACTGAACTCTTCTGTCATTGTCCAGGTGCCGTATGACTAATGTGTGTCTGTCTCTTTAAATCATCAGGGCAGGATAAGCTGTTCCGGACACTTGATTGCTCATACGGGACCCGTGCGAAACCGGCCCGTGGTTCACTCTCAGAGGTGACTTCACAACAATTTATCACTTTGATTATCTCTGGTCCTGAAGTCTCACTGGATTCTGGTCAGCACAGAGTTCTATAAAATAAGAAGAACAGAATCTTTGCGTTACACTCAAGTTTCTTGGGTCCTTGAGACTTTAAAAGTGAATAAAATGAGTCTCATGTTTTAACAAAAGGTTTAATCCTTTCAAAGCGTGCTGCTGCGTGTTGTGTGCTCATAACAGCGACCGAAGACCTCTCGTCTTTGATTTATGTCACGTAGAGTTCGGGCGCGTGTCCAGGAGGTGGAAGGAGAGCCGGCGCAGGAGCGATTCTTCCGTCCTCACTTTCTACAGGCACCTGGAGACATGTTCGCTCATGAAGGCCGTATCTGTCGATTAGACTGCAAGGTACCAACGATTCTGACAAATCCAGCATGACGACACGAACAAGAAATGTTTCAGTCTCTTCTTCTGCTGCGCAGGTGAGCGGATTACCTCATCCGGAGATCATGTGGCTCCTCAACGGAAAGCCCATTTATCCTGACGTCAGCCATCGGATGCTGGTGAGAGAGAACGGCGTTCATTCTCTGGTTATTGATCCTCTGACACAAGCCGATGACGGGACGTACACCTGCATCGCCGCCAATAAAGCAGGCCAGAGTTCTTTCTGTCTGGAGCTCAGAGTCGTGGGTGAGATCCGTGTCCGACTGACATCATCATCATCATGACAGAACAGACATGCCACCTCAAACACTGAAACCTGTTTCTCCTCTCATACAGAGAAAGAGATGAAACAAGCGCCGCAGTTTGTGGAGAAGCTGCAGAACACGGGCGTGGCAGAGGGAGCGCCGCTGCGTTTGGAGTGCCGTGTGATGGGAATGCCACAGCCGGTCATTTACTGGAAAAAAGATAACGACACCATCTCTCACTCGAAAGAGAGACTGAGGTGAGGTCACAACCGTCTAAACCTAACCCAATCCAAGAAGAGAGGAGAGACTCAATCTGACCCAAAGAATCAACCGTCTCCGTCTGTTTCTCTCTGATATCCCAGCATGCACCAGGACACCACAGGATATGTTTGTCTTCTGATTCAACCGACCAGAAAAGAGGACGCTGGCTGGTACACCGTGTCTGCGAAAAACGAAGCCGGTATCACGTCATGCACAGCGAGATTAGACATCTACGGTGAGGCACTTGGTTCTTTCACCACAAACACTTATAACTACACTTGAAACTTTCTTAAGGCTGTTCAGCACTAAATGGAGAAGCTGAATGTTTTTCGATTCTGTAGCTCAGTGGTATCAGCACGTCCATCCGCCCATGAGGAAAACACCGCTGACCGGAAGCCGTTACGCAGCTCTGAGCCATCAGGGTCTGGATATAAAATCTGCTTTTTCTACCTGTGACGTCGGTCCTGTCATGTTCTCTGCTTCTCGGTCAGAAAGTGAGCAACTGTAGACGCCTGCAGAGGGTTTAAAAGCCATCTATATCATTCACACACCAATGCCCAACATACTGACAGATGACTAATCGTGGATTGAAAGGAATAATATAGATGTATTTTAGTAGAGAGGAGCAGCTGAATGTAAATGCGTCCTCCGGCATTTCTTGGAGTAATAACAGTATTTACACGTGCACATGTAACCAGCTCTAATGAAAATAATGTTCTCTGTAGAACTCTTCATCTGTTTTATCTGACATGTCTATTACACAAGTAACTCTTAAACGAAATAAGACTCAACTTATTTGCAATGTTTTCCACATGAAGTACACATACTGCTCCCCTATAGGTTATAATAAAGCATGTGTCATTTGTATAGAGAGACTATATAGATTAATATATATTTTTAAATGACCATACTAGTTGTTGTGTCAGCTGACTTGTTTACTTCTCTCTCATTGCAGACTGTGGTTATGAATCTGTGAATGGAATAAATACAATTTAATAACCAACATGTATTGTGGATTTACCAAATTCTGTGTGTAAATGTGTGATCTGATTCTGACCAACATCAGCTGTAATAATCACATTTGATTCTGTTTAAAATAAGAGGAAAACTCTTTCATGCTGCATTTGATAAGGAAGGAAAAGGTTAATTTAATATTGTTACTGAAGAGGAAATATGCTGCTTTGGGTAATGAGTGATAAAGTAGGTTTTATAATATATTATAAAAGTGTTGTAAATGTTTACAAAGACTTTTATTAAATGTATTGTTTTACATTACAACCCGTAGAATATTTCAACGCAAATACAAAATGTATGATAGGTTTAAATAAAGTTATATTTATTCAAACAATCACAGTGTCACTTTTTTATTATGTCGTATTGTGAACAAGCTGTGCACAGGTAATTATTGCATGCAGCCTGATGGACAATGTGAACTGGATGAAGCTGTTTTTATTGTAAGATCATAACTGCACTCAAGCAGTTTTATCCAATTCAAGATTCAATTAGCCTTTATATTGACAATTCAAAAGAAACATTTTTAAATATTTAACATATTTCTGCACAAATATACATGGTAAAAATAAAAAGAAGGCTACACCCTTACCCAAAAACGCCGAACGCTCAAGCCGGACACATTTACTGAAGCTCCGTGTTCCAGCCGGACACATTTACTGAACGGAACAAACTCAAGCGTTTCAAACATTAGAAATAGCATTAATTTTTCTTAGTTCTTCGTTTTATGTGACTAACGTTACTCAAATGGCTGATGATGAAGATGACTACATGTCAGATGCGTTTCTCAACCAAATGTGAGTTGTGACACATAACTTAGTTGTTAAATTTTAAAGTAAAACATTTGATTATCGTTTTGTTGAACTATTATTGCTGGACATTTAGTTTTAGATAATGATATGATGTTGCTCTTTTAGTTTTAGATCAATAATGCATTTAAAAGCCTGCTGTGAGAGGATTCCTATATAAAACTGCCGTATTATTCTATGAAATATCGTTGATTATGTCTATGGGATGAAATTCATTTCAAAATGATTAACAAATGCATGCACACTGCACAGTCATCCGTGAACGTGACACAAGTTACACTTGTATTTTAGTATTCACAAACAAATGCCGTATGATTTGAATCTGTGAAATGTAGATTGTAATAAACATGAGGCGATTTGTACAAATAGAGACAGATTTGTGAATACAATGTTTTATTTTGTGTTCATGTATAATCATTTGCGCGTACCTATGAGAAGTTGTGCATTTGTGTATCCTGCAATTAATGCACGTCCATTCATCCTGTTCTGTGCATTCGGATTTTGAGACGTTCTTTACGCGGTTTTGCATTGGACAATCACACACAAACAACTTCAGATCCACGCACAACCGTGCATAAACTACGGCCTACCACTAGATGGCAGTCTCACGGAGCGATGCAGAGGTTTGCGGCATTGACTTTTTGATCAAAAAGTCAATGCAAAAAACGGCATTGACTCATTGACGGCATTGACTAGACTTTTTCATTGTCCGTCATTTTGAACAACGTTATCGTTGTGTTATTATAAAAAGTGTAAACATATTTTCAGTTCGTTTTGAAACTATGGCGAAACAGATTAGACGGTGGTGGGCGAATGGGCGAGAGTCATTTTGATGGATTACAATGAGGGTAAATTGTAATTCCCCTTTATGTCAAATTGGTAGCATCCAATCATTTCCTTTCATCAGAACGTGATCGCAAGTGACCGGAGGAAAGGGCGCATGTTTCCCGATTCATTACTCATAAACGTTTGCGTTCAGGAAAACGGGATCAGTGGAGGCTCGCGGTGCGGAGCCAGGCGCCGTATGGCGTTCCAAAGGGTCCTAAAAATATGGCGTTCCAAAGGGTCCTAAAAATGGCTTTGCAGCACACACTCGTCTCACTGAACGTGACGTCTGCGTCTGCCACTTCACTCATTCCTCTGCATGAACGTGACGTCTGCGCCTGCTAAACGTGACGTCTGCAGCGCAAAACGGACGGAGCTTGATTTAGTCCAGCTCCACCTCCTTGAGTTTAGTGAAGCGCTATCAAGCGCCTTTCTGTTTGCCACTGTTAGTTAAAGCAATAAACACACCGCCAAGTAATAAATACATGTTCGCATGAATTTTACTGATCTTGAATTAAGATTTTATTTAAACTAGCAACTAAATGCCTCTTTATATTTAAGGCTTTTAACTTGAGGTTATTTAACATAAAAATATAACTTAACACAATTAATACTTTTCAGAAGATCGCATGACATTACCTTCTTCTGCGTTGCTGGCACCTCTCCCATGCAGACACTGGCACTGTACCTGTTACGACCGCCATAAGTCTAGGGTTCAAAAGGAGGCACGTTACAGAATAAAAATGGTGTTGTGTGTGTGTGTCAGCTGCAAGACTTCAGATCACTCAATTAAAAAAAGATCTGAAAAAAACTAAAATGTCAAAGGAAGCAAAATAGTTATTTTATTAACAAAATTATTGAAGGGTTTCAATCTTCAAGAGGGGGGTTAAGCCAAAATAATAAACAAAAGACACTCTACCTAGTAGGGAAAGTAACTAACTAGACTAACACAATAAAAAAGAACCAAAATACAGCATAATACCCTACCTTCCTTACTAACAGGAGAAAACAAGAACAAAAGAAAATAAATTGGCACCCACCTCTCTACTAATCTTTTAACTTATGTGTTAACAAAAATGGATCAGTTTAGCAATTAATACAATAACAAACACAATTAAATAAACTTTAGGGATATGGGCATTTTTCAATAATTTCATATTTGAATATTTGAGCTAATAAAAAAGAATATTTGTTTATTTAAATTAAATTAATAAAGACGTAATTTTTTTACATTTTTCATAACGCACTAATATTATATCCTGCATATAGGTTTTTTAATGGTGAAAAGATTAGCAACATTAGAATTTTTTTAAAAATACATAAAAACTGGATTTGAAACATGAGCAAAGTGAAATCATACAAAAACCAGACATAAAAAACTAAACGAACAAAACACAACGATATATGGTTATCTTGTTCATTTTGTTTTACATGTTCTTGATAAGAAAAACAAACATATAAGTCTATTTTATTCTGTGAAAGTCTGTTCAATAAGTGGACGGTTAGCAAGCCGACAGCGGAGAAAACGCGCTGCTCGTCTCTAACTCCCGGTAACAAAACCCAGATCTGACAAGAATATCTGGCTTTATTCTTTATAATGTTAATAATAAATAAAGTAAACAGCCTTACCTCCATGCTGACTGTTAATTGATCCTAAAAACAAAGACTGAGCCATTGTAGTGCTTGTTTATTACGTGACCGTCATCTGAGGAAAAATTACTAATCCTGTTGATCACCACGGCATATAAATATTGCTTATATAATATTGTGTCTGTCTTGTTTAGCTTTGCATTGCATTTGCATCAATAAATAAAATCAACTAAGGTAGCCTAACTATGGAATTGCAGCGCGTTTTAAAACAAACAAACAAAAAAACATCCGTGCGAATTTATTTTCAGGCGAATGGTAAAAGGTACCAGTCTTATGCTACGGCCAAACTTATTAACATTAGTTGCAGTGAAATGTACATTTTAATGTTTCAAGTTGTTGAAATCAGAATTAGTTAGCCTAATATATTTCTAACAACCGCTCTGAACATGGAAATAAATAAATGAATCATTTAATATTATGTTGGTATTCTTATTCCAACTCATATTTAAGTAATGTTAACAAATTTTGTGGCTCACGTTTTTTAAAACATTTTAATATGGTGATGTGAGCCGAGCATAAAATGCGATCCGAGCATCCGGTGTGTAAACTAGGAACATATGATTTTTTTATATTTTCTGTATATTATAAATTCATTACAGATGAAGGGAAGAAGTGTTAAATAAGACGTGACAGCTCTAGGGTCTTCTGCAGAGGTAACTTAACCCTGTGGTGACGCAGTTTTTATTCTTATGAAAAATATGAATATTCGAATAGCTATTGCGGATCCAGTATTTGAACATTCGTGCACATCGCTAGTTAAGAGCCTCGCTAAAACCAGACAAAAGTGAACATGTTGGTTTTCCTCACACGAAACACTAAGACCTTGCAATTCACTAAAGCGGCGCAGTAGTTGTACAACAGCCGAACACTTGTACTACAGGCTAGCCCGATATTCCCTTTTTGTGTTGCACTTTGAAAAAGGTTGTTTTTATAAATGTAGCCTAATTAATAGTTATATAATATTAATGATAATTGCTGTTAAAAACGTTAAATTATTCAATGTTTCAAGTGCGTTTATATTGTTACCCTGTTGTTCTTTCTGCAGCTTCTGTGGAGAAAAACCCTCTTTTATGTTGCAATATTTGAAAAAAATATTATAAATGGTATATTTGTGGAGGTGTGTTGTTGGGTGCGATTAACCGCCAAACCGCATGATTTGTTGCGTATTCACCGCGGTAAGAAACAAAAAACTTACCGTCAGCCCTACCTCCAGCAGCAAATAAAAAACAGTAAACTTTCCAATTTAAGCACAACGCCTTTTTTACAAACCTGTGATATATTCTAAGGGAGACTACAATAAGAAGAGGGACCATAAATTGTCCATTAAACATTACATTAAACACCATACATTTCCATAAATGATGGCCCCAAGCCGTGTCAAAGGCAGAACTTTAAACATCTCACTGGCCCACTGTTGAAGGTTTATTTTATCCACGCAGTAGTGCAGTTTTTGTGCAGTTTATGTTACCTATAACCATAATTACAGCATACTATTTAATTTGATACTATTTAATTTGATCTTCAGCGTTCTTCAGACTTGTGTAGGTTGCATAAACTGCTCAGACTGGTCTTACAAGTTAGTCATCAATTTTTTTCTGTTAGACTGGTCCTTAACTTATTTACATTTACGCATTTGGCAAACTCTTTCATCCAAAGCGATTTACAGTACATGCAAGCTATACAGGTGCTGGTCATATTAATTAGAATATCATCAAAAAGTTGATTTATTTCACTATTCCATTCAAAAAGTGAAACTTGTATATTATATTCATTCATTACACACAGACTGATATATTTCAAATGTTTATTTCTTTTAATTTGATGATTATAACTGACAACTAATGAAAATCCCAAATTCAGTATCTCAGAAAATTAGAATATTACTTAAGACCAATACAAAGAAAGGATTTTTAGAAATCTTGGCCAACTGAAAAGTATGAACATGAAAAGTATGAAAAGTGCGGGGAAATGGTAAAAACAAATTGGACTACAAAAAAGCTAATGCATGCTTAAAGCTCATACTTAGTTGGGGGCCTCCTTTTGCGCTGAATTACTGCAGCATGCAGGCAATTCAGGTGGCATGGAGTCGATCAGTCTGTGGCACTGCTCAGGTGTTATGAGAGCCCAGGTTGCTCTGATAGTGGCCTTCAGCTCTTCTGCATTGTTGGGTCTGGCATATCGCATCTTCCTCTTCACAATACCCCATAGATTTTCTATGGGGTTAAGGTCAGGCGAGTTTGCTGGCCAATTAAGAACAGGGATACCATGGTCCTTAAACCAGGTACTGGTAGCTTGGCACTGTGTGCAGGTGCCAAGTCCTGTTGGAAAATGAAATCTGCATCTCCATGAAGTTGGTCAGCAGCAGGAAGCATGAAGTGCTCTAAAACTTCCTGGTATACGGCTGCATTGACCTTGGACCTCAGAAAACACAGTGGACCAACACCAGCAGATGACATGGCACCCCAAACCATCACTGACTGTGGAAACTTTACACTGGACCTCAAGCAACGTGGATTCTGTGCCTCTCCTCTCTTCCTCCAGACTCTGGGACCCTGATTTCCAAAGGAAATGCAAAATTTACTTTCATCAGAGAACATAACTTTGGACCACTCAGCAGCAGTCCAGTCCTTTTTGTCTTTAGCCCAGGCGAGACGCTTCTGATGCTTCCTGCTGCTGACCAACTTTATGGAGATGCAGATTTCATTTTCCAACAGGACTTGGCACCTGCACACAGTGCCAAAGCTACCAGTACCTGGTTTAAGGACCATGGTATCCCTGTTCTTAATTGGCCAGCAAACTCGCCTGACCTTAACCCCATAGAAAATCTATGGGGTATTGTGAAGAGGAAGATGCGATATGCCAGACCCAACAATGCAGAAGAGCTGAAGGCCACTATCAGAGCAACCTGGCCTCTCATAACACCTGAGCAGTGCCACAGACTGATCGACTCCATGCCACGCCGCATTGCTGCAGTAATTCAGGCAAAAGGAGCCCCGACTAAGTATTGAGTGCTGTACATGCTCATACTTTTCATCTTCATACTTTTCAGTTGGCCAAGATTTCTAAAAATCCTTTCTTTGTATTGGTCTTAAGTAATATTCTAATTTTCTGAGATACTGAATTTGGGATGTTCATTAGTTGTCAGTTATAATCATCAAATTAAAAGAAATAAACATTTGAAATATATCAGTCTGTGTGTAATGAATGAATATAATACACAAGTTTCACTTTTTGAATGGAAGTAGTGAAATAAATCAACTTTTTGATGATATTCTAATTATATGACCAGCACCTGTACATCTTATAGTATATCTATAAATCAGTTACATAAAAAGGAAGATGTCAAGCGTTTACCACCGGCCCTGAGAATCGAACCAGCGACCTTCTGGTCACGAGTCCGAATCACTATCCATTAGGCCACAACTTATATTCAACACTATATGTACAATAAACACAAATACAATAATATGACATGTGCCAGTAAACTAGTAAAACCTTGCAAATACATACACATTAAACAACAAGTAAAATAATGTTTGATAAAATAAAGATGCTAAAGCTGAGCTTTGCAGAAAAAAACAAAACAATTGCATGTAAACAAATGAAACAAATCAAAAGTCACAATGGAGTTAACAATAACATAGTAGTGCGCTGAATAATCTTGCTGTAAGCAATTACATAATTCACCAGGAATGCAACGCTACAGCATGGACAATGATGTACGTTTTCAATGATTATATCGGAAAACTCAGCAGCAATAATCGATCGCATCAGAACCATATAAACATCAGAAAGCAGCAATAACATGCACAACATATAATAATGAGATATAAAATTATTCTGGACTTAAATGTATTGCACAAACACATTACACAAAGCATAACAAACAGCATAAACTAAGATTGACAGCTGATCCTTGCCAGTGCGCAACACAATTAACAGAATGTCAAGGAAACAACACATAAACATTAGTTCCTAGCACAGACGCAGACGTCACGTTCATTGAGAGGAATGAGTGAAGTGAAAGTTAACGAAGTAGACGCTTGACACTCTGCATTAAGCCGTGTAGAGTTGCGTGTTACAATACGTGTTAGCAAAAATGAAAACAAAAAATTTCACTGCTACACGTGAATGACGCGTGACGTCTGCATAGACGCTTCACGGCCACACGTGATTTACGTGACGTCTGCGTTACGTCAACGTCTCGTCTGCGTCTTGAATTCAATGCAATAAATAGCAGAATACAAAAACAGTTAAGACGTGGAGTGAGACGTTCAGTGAGACGAGTGTGTGCTGCAAAGTCATTTTTTAGGACCATTTGGAACGCCATAGCGCCGCGCGTGTATAAACAAGTCATTAGACTATGCCGTCTCATCACCGTCTAATCTGTTTCGCCATAGTTTCAAAACGAACTGAAAATGTTTTTACACTTTTCATAATAACACAACGATAACATTGTTTGAGGATCTGATTCTGCAATGCATGCATCTGTCACTTAATCAGACCCCCGCGTCGCGTGCTCACACATACACACAGGCGCGCACAGTGGTGCAGTGTTTACAAACTTTTTTCCTTCAGAGAGAGCGATAGCGACTAGCGTTATTTTGGATAAACCTTAACTTTAAGTACGGGGGAAATGTTTCTCTGCGTCTTTTCCGTTCAGTGAGCGGCAGAAGCAGCACATTCATAAAACAGCATCTTAAAGTAACTTGTAAGTGAATTAATAAATGATTAAAAAAACAGCGTTTTCAAGCTCCTGTCATTGTTACTGTTATGATTATAAACATTTGTCTGTAATTATTGTTTTATGTCTGACAACAGAAACATTAAATATGTGAACGACTTTATTGGGTATTCAGTTCCGTAAATTCAGAGAGTAAACGCTTGTACATAGTGATGATGTCACAAACATGCTAATTAGCACGTAATGTCAACCTCGGACCATAGTTGACAGATTTTTTACGAGCCTAGTGAAAATGTCTATCGCAACCTCTGCCGCAAACCTCAACATCTCTCCGTGAGACTGCCATCTAGTGGTAGGCCGTAGTTTATGCACGGTTGTGCGTGGATCTGATGTTGTTTGTGTGTGGATTGTCCAATGCAAAACCGTGTAAAGAACGTCTCAAAATCCGAATGCACAGAACAGGATGAATGGACGCAGGATACACAAATGCACAACTTCTCATTGGTATGCGCAAAATGATTATACATGAACACAAAATAAAACATTGTATTCACAAATCTGTCTCTATTTGTACAAATCGCCTCATGTTTATTACAATCTACATTTCACAGATTCAAATCATACGGCATTTGTTTGTGAATACTAAAATACAAGTGTAACTTGTGTCACGTTCACGGATGACTGTCCATGCATTTGTTAATCATTTGGAGATTAATTTCATCCCATAATTGCACATCCTTAGAAACAAAATGTATAGCATAATGCAATGTAAGTCGCTTTGTATAAAAGCCTCTGCCAAATGCGTAAATGTAAATGTACTAACGACACGTGACTGTCTGTCTGTGAGGCCAATACAAATGTGTACATGCATTTGATTAAGTTTTACACTGGATCTATGAAACCATTAATAAACGTGTCATAGTTTTTATATGTTTTTAATGCTTATTTACACGAACAGCCCAGATGTTCGACCTGGTGTTCCGATGGTGAAAAGTGCTAAGGAAGCCATGAGAAAGGAATCCCTGCAAAAAGAGAAGAATATTAAAAACCGTCAGAAGAGCTACAAGGAGCAGGAGCAGGAGAGTCGAGAAGCAGCGCTGCAGAACTCCATCGGCACTAACAATAAAGGCTTTACATTACTGCAGAAGATGGGCTATAAAGCAGGACAAGGACTCGGCAAAGAAGGCCAGTGATGCTCGACTCTTGACTCCTGTAGTCCTCCTTAGTGTTTAATGAGAAACCACCGTATTTTACATTTGCGTTTTCTATCATAAATCACAACTTTTTGTTCAATAGAAAAGTTTTTGTATTATTCAGGCATCTTTTAAGAACAAAGTCTGATCATTTAAAGTATAAACTGACCACCAAATACATAAACATTTACCCCCTTGTGTCCTTTCGGTGATACCAGAACCTTTTTATTGCCACAAAATAATGAAACGTTTGTGTTTTTAGCAGAGGTGGGTAGAGTAGCCAAAATCTTTACTCAAGTAAACGTACAAGTAACTAGAGAAATTGTTACTCAAGTAAAAGTAAAAGTCACTTTTTTAAAAATTACTTGAGTAAAAGTAAAAAAGTATGCAATGAAAAAACTACTCAAGTAGCTAGTTACTTAGTTACTTTGTATCTGATTATATAGGCCTACTACATAAAATTAATATTAACGCCAATATTTTAATATGAAATTTTAATCAATATTTTTAATTATCATAAGCAGATATCTTTGCAATATACTAGAGAGACTAAAGAATAGACAAACACAGAAGAGACAAGCATTTCTGTACATTTCATCTAGTCCTGATGTCAATGTAGTTTACACAACTTATTTAGAATAATAGACCATGTCAAACTAAAGCATGAACTAAACTCAGAGCATTTCCTAAGATGATCTAGAACATCTGCAGTGCTCTCTTAAATGAAATACACATTTTTGAACAAAGCTCATGTTTTCTCGTGTTGTGTCACGTGTGTGTTGTGAAACGCTCTTACTTGTAAACAAACAGTAAACAGTGAACCACACGCCCATCAACACGTTTTCTTCCCTCTGTTCTTCAAATGTATATTTCTGCAAGCCCACGTCTCTGTGTCTGACAGGTAACGCGCATGTTGCTGTGTCTGACGAACAGGTTGCGCGGGTGCGCGCATATGGCGGGCATTTATCATTGCTGTCAAACAATATGACACATTTGCAGTTTTGATTGTATAGATATAGATTAATATCCACTTCATCCAACGCTCTGTGTGTTCTGCGTGTTCTTAAGTTTCGCGCTACAAGGAGTGCGTAATCCTGCTTCAGATGATTCAGATCGTGCTGCGAACTGAACAAATCATTTGAACTGATTCATTAGCCTATTCAAGTGGTTTTGCCCATTGTTCAATTAATGCTTTCAAAAGAATCGACTCAAAAGAATCGATCACTCGGGAATGCCCGTAAAAAGAGACGACAACCTTGAAATAAACAACGCGTTTTAAAAAGCATATTTTAAAATGAAGGAACGAAGGAACGTCACGCAATGTAAGTTATGTAACGAAGTAAAAGTACAGATTTTCTATTAGAAATTTACTCAAGTAAGAGTAAAATTACACACTTTTAATTTTACTTAAAAAGTACATATTTTCCAAAATGTTACTCAAGTAAATGTAACGAAGTAAATGTAGCGCGTTACTACCCACCTCTGGTTTTTAGTGCCTTGATGTGTTTGTCTCGATGTTTCCCTCAATGAGGACAAGTGGCGATAACGTAACTGTGACATGTCTTATTTAAATGAAAATACCCATTCTGTTTTCATGCTGCAGGTGCTGGACGAGTAGAGCCGGTTCCTCTGAACATTAAAACAGGTTGGTGTTTTTCATCTGCTTCATCATCTTAATTGTTGAAGACGGTTTTAAGGTTTTACACACACACGGTTTGTAGACAGAGGTGGGATTGGAATGGAAGAACAGAAGAAAAGGAAAGCTCAAGAGGAACTGCAGAACTACAGAAAGAAGGTGCAAATGAAACAGCAGGTGGAGAAGAAATCTATGGAGGATTTCAGGTGCGATGTCACATCAAACTTGTGTTTTCTTCATGTCTTGAACGTGTTTGAATGTGAGTTTGTTTATAACACAGAGTGCGAAAAAGAACAGAAAGAGAGGAACGTCAAACGCTGATAGACCTGAACAAGAGTCAACGGGCCTGTGAACAGCTCGACACTCAGAAGGTCATGAAATAAACATTCAAAAAACAGATTCTCATTTCCCTCTTCCATTCCATCATAAATGCTGAATGCGATGTGCTGCTGATGTTTCTCCCCCGATATCATTTGATATCAAATGAAATATTTACAAGCGGAACTGTGACTTGTTCTGTTTGCGAAACAGTATTATAAATGTGATTTTCTTGATTTTAGGGTGTAACTGTTCCCAGGGACAGCTGGTACTGGCCTGAAGTCCTGAAAGATGAAGAGGCGGAGCTCGAGGAGGAAGACACATCCGACAGCAGTGAGGATGAGGACGAACTGACTGTTAGTTTCACCCTCACATGATGTTTCTTTTAATAAAATATCAGATTGTCAAACTGTTATCTTCCTTTACAGCCTTCAGACAAGCTGCAGTTTCTCACGTCATACTTGCGAGGAGTTCATTCTTACTGCATATGGTGTGGGACAGCATACAATGGTCAGTAAGGGTAATGTTAAGAGGGTACGCACAAACTCCATATGTCTGCTCATGCTGGTAACTACATCATTACTGTATATAATGTGTGATAGTAAAAACAACATCCAGTCAGAATATTCAGATCAAGCATTCATTTGATCTAAACAGTTGTATCTCTTATTTTTGCGTCTGTCCAGTTCCAAATGAAAAAAGAAGATAGATGTCATGTATAAATATTTAATTCAGTGCATTATCCAAATGTAGATACAGTATGTCTATTTAATATAATTAGTATGAGTTAAAATAACTATATACAGTATATAGCTAATAAAAGAAAATCTTTTAAAGTATTATAGTCATATAGATTTTAGTCATTCTTGACAACTTTAAGCAAAGTGTTGTTCTTCAACAGATGAAGGTGACCTGAAGTCAAACTGTCCCGGTGACACGGCTGCTGATCACGATGACTAACCAAGATCCATCTGGACTTTACTTTTAAACTCTCTCTCGGTTTAATATTCATGTTTTATTTAAATGTCAAGTGTTGTATTGAAATAAGTAAAGATATTTTGAGATGTATTTAAGTGTTTGTGATGGTGTCATTCAGTGATTGGATCAACAGAGACTCGGGCAGGTTTCAAAATTCAAATTTAGCACGCGTGTGTTTTTAAATGTGAAGCTTGTACAGTTTATTTGGAAGTCAGGCCATGGAAAACTAAAATATCAGGTCATATGTGACCCTGGATCACAAAACCAGTCTTAAGTAGCACGGGAACATTTTTAGTAAAAGACAAAAATACATTGTGTGGGTCAAAATTATCGATTTTTCTTTTATGCCAAAAATCATTAGGATATTAAGATCATGTTCCATGAAGATATTTTGTAAATGTCGTACCTTAAATATATAAAAACTTTATTTTTGTGAGTGGATGGTCTGCCACAGTGCCCCTGATTAACAACTTCAAAGGCAATTCTCTCAATATTTTGATTTTTTTGCGCTCTCAGATTCCTGAGTTTTAAACGGTTGTATCTCAGCCAGATATTGTCCTATTCTAACAACTCATATATCTATAGGAAGTTTATTTATTCAGCTTTCAGATTATGTAAAAACCTCAATTTCGAAAAATTGACCCATAAGACTGGTTTTGTTGTCTGGGGTCACATATGGTGATTTGCACGTTTGAAAAAGCTCAATCTTCAAAAGTCACAAAAAACAGAATTTAAAAACTTTTGTTTGCGGTTATGCTCACTCAGCTCCAAATGGTTAGAAATGAATGACTGTTTATTCAATAACTTACTGTCTGATAAGTTAACGTTAACCCAGTGCATTATGAGAGAGGTTTTTTTATGGACATTAGTAATAATATCAAAACATAGACATAAACAAACACTAGGGGGAGTATACAATAGGATATTAAAGAAATGACACGTTTTTTAAGTGTTCATGCCTTTTGTTTCAAAGAAAATCTAATGGAATCAATGTAAAGTTCCATTTATTTTTAAAGGAAATAAAACAGTGTTTTCTTCCAGAAAATGTACCTCTTTATATGAAATTTTGCTAACAAAAGGATCCAATTACTTGTATAAATACAATTGCAAGTATGGTAAACTCTTTTAGCCAAAAAGTATGTTTCCAAAATAAAACAACTACAAAATTTGCAATTCGTAGCAATATCGTTTTGATCGTTTAGTACGGAAATGTTTTGTGGGGGAGATTTTATGAATAATTTTATTATGAGAAAAGTTTGGTGCCATCGAGGATTTTATCGAGACGTCAGCCTGCGCGGAATCCGATTGGTCGTTTCAGTGTTTAGTGATGACGTCAAGACGCGGAAATCGAAACTTACTCGAGCTGCTGAACGTGAAGAAAATGAAAGCGTGACTGTCTGCGTTATTAATGTCAGTACTGAGCGAGCTGACATCTGTTTCTGCCGTCAACGTTAGACTGTCATTTATTATAAAAGTAATCATTCATTGTGGTTTTTCGATCGCCTGTCATAAACATGTTTATTTAGAAACTGGAGTTTTTTTACTTTCAGCAGAAGGTTTTTGACAGTTTTTCAGAAGACTATAATGGAGATTCTTGCAGAGACTTACGTTTCCAAACTGAATGAATACCAACAGAAGACTGGATTCAAGGTACAATACGAAGAAGGATCGACGGAGGGTCCGAGTCACGACAAAACGTATGTAATCATTCACAAACACGGTTGATAAGACATGTATTACGTGAAAGTACTTCAGACTATTGTATGACTCGAGAACGTAATGACTTAATGTATTGAATGAATACTCATTTAGGTTTACTTGCACAGCAGTTGTGAATGGCACGCGCCATCCTGAAGCCACAGGAAAAACTAAGAAAGAAGCGAAACAGAACGCGGCCAGAAACGCCTTTACTGCCATCAGATCAACACACAACACACCTGTAAAACACACACACACACTGAAAAGTGTCACTCACAACATACACAACCTGAGCAGACCGTGTATCACCCAAGATCAAGTTTTACCATTTCATGTAAAACAATCGACTAAATATCTTTAATGCCATCTCTTATTTGTTTTGGTAGTTTTGCCCTAACCCAACTCCAAACAACTTTCACAAGAAGATCATAGCAAGACAGAATCCTATCAGCTGGCTGAATGAATACTCGCAGAGAAACAGGGTTGAATTCAAGCTCCGTGAGTTCACTAAAACGGATCCAGCAAGTTCCACTCCGTGAGTATTTCCACGTGTCCAGACTGATGAGTCATCATCATTGATATTGATAACCTGCAGGGTACGTGAGCACTCGGACACAAATGACAATAAAGACAGAAAAATAACTCTTTCAGACCGAGAGCGTAAACATCACATTTTCAATATTTCTTGCAGTAAATCCTTTCTTCAGGTATGTTTGTCTGTTGAATCATCATTTTGAGTGGCATCACTCTTGCAGATTCTTCACTTATGTGTGTAAGTATGTTCGTGGTGATAAAGAATATCCCGAGGCTTACGGCAAATCAAAGAAAGAGGCCAAAGAGGCCGCAGCTAAATATGTTTATGAAGAATTAAGCACAAACTCTGAGGTACACACAGACTATATTCACTTCTGAAAGCTCTGGTGAAAAGAGAGATCTGTTTGATCTGTTTGTGCTTTTGTGTTGAAGGGTCATGATAAGAACTGCAGTAATGCACCTGGATCAGAGATGTCAGCTCTTAGGTAATGACGGACATGATTGACAGTAATCATCATCATAGGAGCAGCTTGTTTTTGTGTTGGTCGTTCATGTGAGGGTCTTATTTTCTCTTGTTCAAGTGCAAACATGGATCATTGCAGTTTGGCTGAAGATTCTCAAAGCTCCACACCTGACAACAACTACATCACATATCTCAATGAGTACTGCCAGAAACATAATTGTGTCATAGATTATAAATTAATAGACAAAAGAGGACCCGCTCACACCCCAGAGTGAGTCTTTTACACAACATCACAATGACATCACTGCTGTTGTATCTCTTATTTGTCAACAAAGACAATCTGATGTTTGCTTCTTCAGGTTTGTGTATAAGGTTGTTATAGACGGGACGGAGTTTTCTGAGGGACACGGAAAGAGTACAAAAGAGGCCAAGCAACACGCGGCTCAGAAGGGATGGACGGAACTTCAGCAGCGTTCAGACGGGAACACACAGGCATGACATCTTCAGTGATGTTTGTAGAGATCACTTACGTATGTTCATCCACATTAAACATAGGTTTATATTCCACAGAGCTCTGAAGAGGACACGTCTTCACAAACCTCACAAATACAGTGAGTTCATATAGTGAAAGCTTATATAGAATGAATGACACTTTTGCTCTGTTTGACCCTGTTTCTCTTCAGTAGTAAATCTGCGGAATCAAAGATGTGTACTTCAGTCTCCAGCTCAAGTGGTTCTGTTGTGTTCAGAGATCCTGTCAGTTCTCCTATGGCCGTCAGTCCAGTACGTGTCTTTTCAGTTGATAAAAGATGACACACAATGATCTTCATTTATATTCAACATAAACATCATTTAACATTCACATGTGTTCCAGGCCATGAGCCCAGTGGATGTCAAGCCGAAAATAAGGTCTTTTATTTCTCCTGTACACATTTCTTTTACATCAATGTTTAATGTCATAAAGTAAGATGTTTGATTTTTCTTTCAGATTAGCACCCAATTTTAATCTTTCGCCAAGCGCCTCGTCCAAGATTAAAGGGGTATGGTAACATCATTTATTACCAGCAACAGTCAAATCAATCAATCAAATAACAAGTGCAAGAGAATCATTGTGCTAACGTCAGCATGTTGCGTGGCATACAAAGATAGCTTCAAGGTTTTGTTGAAAATGGAAATTTAGGTAAACCTTTTAAAGCCAGTTTTAACACTAAACTTAAAAAAGTGTTTTCTTTCCACAGGATGCTTCTAACATGAACATCACCAACCAAACAAAACCATCATCAAATCCCACTGTAACTCAAGTGGTAAAATCGCGGTAAATACTCTCCAGATCAGTGTTTAAGCATCTTTGAAAAGAAACGTGTTGAAGCTAATGCATCCCACTCTTTGTAGGTTTTTCGAAGATTTCGATTCAATAAGTCGAGTTGGCAAAGGTTTTTTTGGACGTGTTTTCAAGGCAAGACGGAAGCTGGAGAATCAATACTTTGCTGTGAAGATTGTGAAGGTTACAAAGTAAGTCCGTGAGAATAAATGACAACTGACACGAGGCCGACATCTGAAACACATTCACACAACTGAGAACTGATGTGACACACGGTTACTGATTCATAAAATGATACACTGACACACACTGTACTGAATATAGTAGTGTGTTGTACATTGAGTCATTTAGCAGACGCTTTTATCCAGAGCGACTTAAAGATGAAGGAAACAATGGAAGCAATTGGAAAAACACAAGGACAACAAAAAGCAGAAGTGTAATAAAAAACTGGTCTCATATAGCCTATCACAGTACACAGAGCGAAGTTTTTTTTTTTTTTAAACTGATGCCACTGATTTGGCACTCTTTGTGTTGTATTGCTGTAGTGTGTGTGTGTGTGTGTGTGTGTGTGCGTGCGTGCGTGCGTGCGTGCGTGCGTGCGTGCGTGCGTGCGTGCGTGCGTGCGTGTGTGTATGTGTGTATGTAAACTCATCTGCATCTGTTCTGTTCACACATCTAATGGATTTATAATGTCATCATAACGCAACACCAAAACATTCTCCACAGAAAATCTTGGCGCGAAGTTGCTGCTTTATCAAAACTGAATCATCCCAATATCGTCCGTTACAACACATGTTGGGTGGAGGAGACGTCGTACAGACCCGAATGTTCGGAGAGCAACAGCACTTCAGAGTAAAACACCACCAAACAACATTCATCTAGACTACAACACAACACAACATACAAACACAAGTGTGCTATCAGAATACTGCTTTTAAACTAAACAATAAGAGTAACCTTTTTTCTATTCATTATGTACTTGTCAGAAATATTCTTAAAATGACACACACATGTACAGGTGCTGGTCATATAATTAGAATATCATCAAAAAGTTGATTTATTTCACTAATTCCATTCAAAAAGTGAAACTTGTATATTACAGTTAGGTCCATAAATATTTGGACAGAGGCACATTTTTTGTTATTTTAGCTGTGTATCAATATGTTTTCGAGTTACAGTTTTATAATGGATATTGTCTTAAAGTGCACACTCTCAGTTTTATTTAGAGTGTATTCACATCCAGATTAGTTGAAGGATTTAGGAATTACAGATCTTTAATATGAAGCGCCCCCCTTTTTCAAGGGACCAAAAGTAATTGGACAGTTGAATAAAAAGCTGTTTTATTCACAGGTATGGGCTTTCCTTAAATAATTTCTTCATAAATGAAGCATGTTAAAGGTCTGGAGTTGATTCTACATGTGGTGTTTGCATTTGGAAGCTGTTGCTGTGAACCCACATCATGGGGTTCAGGGAGATCGCCATGCAAGTGAAACAGACCATAGTTAGATTTTAAAAACACTACACATCCGTCAGAAAGATGCCAGGAACATTAAGAGCGGCCAAATCAACAATTTGGGACATTCTGGGGGGAAAAAAACACACCGCTGAGCTCAGTAACAAAACAATCCTAGGTGTCCATATGAGATCAAAGTGGTGGATGATGACATTATCCTCTCCATGATAAAGAAAAACATCTTCACAACTTCCAGACAAGTGAAGAATTAATCCGGATGCTTCTGTCTTCTGTTACATCACCAAAAAAACACCAGTGACCCAGTGCCTGAGGACGTCATGCATGGAAATGGAATCACACTGCCTGAACACTATTTTACTGAAGATGTTGTATGCTCATATCATGAGATATTCCAAGCCTTCTCCATATCTTTTATTCTTTTTAGTCTTATGCAGGCTGAAATTAATTTGATCTCTCCAAAAAAATGCTTTCTAGAGCTTGTTCGGCTATTTCAGAAGTCTAATCTACCCATCCTATTCTTGAGGCTTTTGCACCTTGTTGTGAACCCTCTCTATTTTTTCCTTGTATTCTCTTTATTGTTTTGATTGACAAACATTGACATATTTACCTCTTGGAGAGTGTTCTTCACTTGTCCGGACGTTGTGAAGGTGTTTTTCTTCATCATGGAGAGGATAATGTCATCATCCACCACTTTGATCTCATATGGACGCCTAGGATTGTTTTGTTACTGAGCTCAGCGGTGTGTTTTTTTCCCCCCAGAATGTCCCAAATTGTTGATTTGGCCGCTCTTAATGTTCCTGGCATCTTTTTGACGGATGTGTAGTGTTTTTAAAATCTAACTATGGTCTGTTTCACTTGCATGGAGATCTCCCTGAACCCCATGATGTGGGTTCACAGCAACAGCTTCCAAATGCAAACACCACATGTAGAATCAACTCCAGACCTTTAACATGCTTCATTTATGAAGAAATTATTTAAGGAAAAGCCCATACATGTGAATAAAACAGCTTTTTATTCAACTGTCCAATTACTTTTGGTCCCTTGAAAAAGGGGGGCGCTTCATATTAAAGAGCTGTAATTCCTAAATCCTTCAGCTAATCTGGATGTGAATACACTCTAAATAAAGCTGAGAGTGTGCACTTTAAGACAATATCTATTATAAAACTGTAACTCGAAAACATATTGATACACAGCTAAAATAACAAAAAATGTGCCTCTGTCCAAATATTTATGGACCTAACTGTATATTCATTCATTACACACAGACTGATATATTTCAAATGTTTATTTCTGTTAATTTGATGATTATAACTGACAACTAATGAAAATCCCAAATTCAGTATCTCAGAAAATTAGAATATTACTTAAGACCAATACAAAGAAAGGATTTTTAGAAATCTTGGCCAACTGAAAAGTATGAAGATGAAAAGTTTGAGCATGTACAGCACTCAATACTTAGTTGGGGATCCTTTTGCCTGAATTACTGCAGCAATGCGGCGTGGCATGGAGTGGATCAGTCTGTGGCACTGCTCAGGTGTTATGAGAGCCCAGGTTGCTCTGATAGTGGCCTTCAGCTCTTCTGCATTGTTGGGTCTGGCATATCACAAGTTTCACTTTTTGAATGGAAGTAGTGAAATAAATCAACTTTTTGATGATATTCTAATTATATGACCAGCACCTGTATACTTGATTCATACTGGACATGTGTGGACATTCAAATGCACTTTAAGGTACTGTATATTTTAAGTATAACTAGGAACATTGTAGTGTACTTAAAATGAAAAAATCTTTTATTCATGGTAAACTTTAAGTAAGGGTGTTAAGTTCACTCAAAGAAAAGAAAACTTTCAACTATACTTGCAGAATAAAGTACACTGAACTACTAGTTTACGGCGAGGGTATACTTCAAACTTTAAACAAAAACATGTGCTACAAGTAAACTATCAACGTAGCAGTTTTAAACTGGTGTGCTGAAAGTTTGAAAGACTTAAACCTGCACTTAAATAAGCTAAAAAGTGGGCCAATTTTATTCTCAAGTAGTATTGAAATTGTACTAGTAGTATACTTGTAAGCCTAAGTACTTTGATAAATGTACTTACTGCATGAAGAATAGGTTGATCAAATGAAGATGGAGAGAGAGTTATGACCTGATGTTGTTGTTGTTTAGCTCTGGCAGCAGTCTGGACACAGAGTTCCTGTACATTCAGATGGAGCTGTGCGAGGGAGACACTCTTCATGTGTGGATCAATCAGAGAAACTCTTTAAATGAAGACACAGACACCGAGAGAAGAAAAGACGCCACACACATCTTTCATCAGATCTTACAGGCCGTGCAGTACATTCATTCTAAAGAGCTGATCCACAGAGACCTGAAGGTGAAACGCATCTCTTCTGTTTCTCACGCATACAGTACGAGGACTCATGTGCTTCTCTTTGCTTTAGCCTGCAAATATAATGTTTGGCAGTGAGGGGGGGGTGAAGGTGGGAGATTTTGGTTTGGTGACTGCAGTTGACAATGACGACGAGCAACAAAAGAGAAGCAGAAAAACAGGAACCCGTTCTTACATGAGTCCAGAACAGGTGTGTAGACTCATTACGTGTCATGTCAGTGTGTGTGTGTGTGTGTGTGTGTGTTTCTGATGTTTCTGCTCTTCTCGATGTTCAGCTCACTCAGTTCTATGATAAAAAAGTGGATATTTTTGCTCTGGGTCTCATCTACTTTGAACTCCTCTGGAAACTTGAAACTGTGAATGAAAAGAGCAAGGTTTGATTCATGACCTCTTCTTTATCCTATTGAGCATTTTTTTATAATTACTACATTCTCTAATAAAGAAATAATTTGAATGACTTTAAGATTTGGGGCGACATAAAAGGAAGGAAATTTCCACCTCAGTTCTCTAAGAAATTTGACTTTGAGGTAAGTGTATTTATTTCAGTTTTGAAGAATCAAGACTGATGGCGTTGTCACATGATCTAACGTGATGCCTCTCTTCTCACGTCACGGGTGATGTAACAGCACAAGCTCATACACGAAATGCTGAATGACAACTCTAAAGACAGACCAGAGGCGGGAGAGCTGACCTCAGAGCTGCGTAACTGTTCCACAGTCTTCAAGAACAACTGATCATCCCTCAAACCTGTTGGACTGAGGATAGACGTTTGGACTTCATGATGCACAGAATGAGCACTGAGTGATGCGCTGACACCAGGGGATTGTGGGATTGATAGCGGGCGATGTGCTGCTGAGGATGATGGCTGAATCCGAAATGGCATACTCAATGAGTAGGTACTTAATTTCAGTAATGGGTTCCTGAATGGGTGTAGTATGAATGCGATCCGGCCGTCATACGTCATGTTGACGTGATCACGTGACGTTATTCTTCTTCTGTTCCTTTTCAATGGCGGGTGGCAACTTACGTTTGAGGTGCATATCTGCCACCTACTGTACTGGAGTGTGTCCCATGGATTTGCCATGTGATGTTATGACAAGCACATCAACTGAAGTTATGAGAGACAGGTCGCATGAACGATGGGTTTTGTACAGGTAAACAACACATGAAGCAAAGCTTTCAATTTTCTTCAAGTACAGCACATTCAGAGCTTTTTATTTTCATGTATTTTCATTTTGACCTTGTAGGGATATGCTTTTGATAAAAGTAAACAATTCAAAGGAATACAGCGGCTTTGTGATTTTGCGATGCGTTTTCTCAGTTTAATTTCGGCAATAACAGGCCCATCCACACTTCCCATTGTGAAGAATGAGTATGTTCTTTTTCTTTATTTTGTCTGTATTCTGCCTGTTGGTTGATGTCTCTCACGTATATACACCCATGTTGCTCTAATATGCATTCTATTGTAGTATTAAAAACAACCTGAGTAAATCTCTTCTGTGGTGTTTTTATGTGCTAAATATGTTTCAACACGAACGTGAATAAACTGCTGAAAATAAGCTCAATATTAATGCTTCGTATTTAAATTCTATGAGTTAAAACTATGAACAATATAAAACACGGTCAATTTAAGAGCAAAGCAAGGTCAATGTTAATGTTACATTAGCTTCACAATAATTAACATGTTTAATTGAACATGATGCCTGGTATTCTGTCCCGTGGGCTCATGGGATATAGAGCTCAGTGGTTTCGTGAGAATCACCCGCACGCGCTAGAAGACTTAGTTACTGTGTTGTATTGTTAGGTTTTGTGAGATGAACACAACACTGTTTGCATATTTTGAGCATTCAGAAGTGAAATTCACGGTTTAAAAATCAAATGAAAGCCTCTTGTGAGGTTTATTCATGATGTAAGGTGTGTGAGAGAAGACTTTGAACTAAACTCTACATGATGACTAAAATAAAGTTCATTTAAAAACATTTCTTGTCATTGCACAGCTGGACGACGACACATTCATACACATACTCGCTGGTCATCCTCACACAACACAATAACAGTATGGAGTCACCTGAATGTGATTTTCTTTACATTTAGCAGATGCTTTTATCCAAAGAGACGAAGATTCTAGGAAACAATAAGGCGATTAAAGCAATAAGCCGTGTGAAGCAGTGGGTTACAGTGCATCATATAACAGCTAAGGGCGTTGTGAGTCATTAAAACCCCCTCAGCTGTTATAAAATGCACTGTAACCCCACTGCTTCACACAGCTTATTGCTTTAAGAAAACGGTCATTACAAGTGCGTAGCAAGGTTTCATAAAATAAAGTAAATAAAATGATATTTAGGCCATCTAATTATGCGATATAAATCGGGGTATTTTATAACAGCTAGAACTCGGCTCAGCCAATTAGCATCAAGGACCAGAACTGACCATTTTATAAAATGTAATCAATCATTTATTGATGATAAAGTAAAACAAGCTGGTCATAGCTTTATCATTTAAATGTATTATTTCAGCTAAAAAGGACCGTTTTGTTTCCATTCATTTCATTTATGTTTCTACTCGTCAGTCAACGGTTGCGTGTATGTTATGACCTGTGCTGATGTACATCAGATTAATATCTGTGTGTCCTGTTGCTCACTCCTTTACCAATACCAGCAGTTTAATGGAAAGCTGCTATAACAATGACCTAGATATTTCATGGATTGGGTTTAGAGAACTATTGACTCGACACTGTTTATATTTCTATACAGCAGATGGCAGTGATACACTACAACTAAAAAAATTCAGCAAAACTTAAAGGCGCAGTTCTTGATTAACAGCGGCCACTAGCGTTGTATTCTAGATTTGCCACGAATCGCTCAGTCCAAACACGACGGTGGCCACCACAGTACAAAAAGATGTCGTTCTCATGTTGACGCAGGGAAGAGATTTTGCGGGCATTAGAAAGACTGTAGAAAGAGCGATGACTTATGTATTACATCAAATAAAAGGTCTGTGGATTTTAAGTTTAAAAAGAAGGATAAAAGTCAGGCAGGAGCTATAGGACATGTGTTAATATTATAAAGACTTTCCAGCAGAGACGCGTTAAGACGCACGGTACTAACCCTGATAGCACACGTACATCTGGCAGACATCTATCTGCATTTTCATCTGTAGGACATCTGGCAGATCTGTTTGCTCATCTGCTCCACATCTCTGAGACGTCTGCGGTCAGATGTCATGTAGACCTCTAGAAGATGTCTGTAAGATGTGTATGATTTAGAATGGATGTACAACAGCTCTTCCCAAGATGTCTAGCAGATGTTTTTACACCGCAGATGTTTTCCAGATCTCCAGACCTGTACATGTAACTTACCTGTGCTATTTGGGAAGGCTTTTAGCAGAGATACTCACAGATATCTATGGAGATACTTTCCAGGAGAGAGACGTTGGAGAGAAAGATCGTCTTAAAATCACCCCCGACGAGAATGCTTTGACTAAAGATATGTTGTTGTTGTAATGTTAGCTGTGTGCCGGAGCAGTTTTGAGCGTCATTGTTTATCTGGAACCGCTTTAATATTGTACTCGTCCAGATACTAGAGAGAGAGAGCGAGAGCGCGCTGGAGCTGAAACTGTATGGCAAGCCGATGGTGTCAGAATTACACCATAGATTAAACGCGTTTATATCCGAACGCCGTTTTTGACGGCGTTTTGAACAGTATTTGCGCCGCAAAATACGGCATCGTGATTCCAAACGCCGTACAAAACGTGCGAAAAGTCGTCCATAACGCTGTATTTAACGGCGTTCTAAGGCGCTTGAAAAGCGCGCCGCTGTCTTATCGAAAGCCAACAGGTTCAAAATTTGCGTGCTTTTGATCGCCGTATTGATATTAAAACGCCGATTTCTTAATATCGAAAGCCAACAGGTTCACAATTCGCCTGCTTTCGATCGCCGTATTAATATTAAAACACCGATTTCTTAACGCAACCAGGCGTTAAATAAGCGCCGCCTGGTGTTAAATTAACGTCATACGCCGCCACGCGTTTAAATAACGCCGCACACCGATCGATGTTAAGTTAACGTCACACGTCACTCAAAATGCAAATGCAAAGCATATGAAACAATATAAAAATGACGACCATGCTGACTTGAGTGTTTATTACTATGTGGAGAACTACTATTATGTTAAGTCTGCTTTATTATCATTTTCTTCCGTTAATAAAGTTAACAAAAATGCTTTTATTCTGTATCCGTTTAAAAGGCTGTCGGGAGCGATTAAGAAACTTAGAATATAATGTACGTTTGTTGTGGATATAGCTTGTTATAAGTAATATAATGAGTAATATATTAATGTAAATGTCACACCTTATAATATCCCGGGCTTTTTGTGTTGTATTCTTTTTGCACAGTTACTGTAGCTGCATAAATCGGCTTAACTTGTTTTCTTTTAGACTTCACTGTGTTCCGTTGACCTGTATTGAGGCTCTGTATAAGTTTTCAATGCAGGCTAAACAATTAGCTTTTATTTATTTTCATTTGACAATGTATATTTATCTAAGATGGCTAGGTGTCTTTTTCATTTTATTTTTGCATAAAGGAAACACTTTGTTGTAATTGCACCTGTTGTTCTGCATTAAATAAATAAAATAATATATATTTCCATATATATATTGGAGTCTTTTTCATTTAAAAACATTATATAATAATAACCCCAAAATAGCGCCTTACGCTCAGTGAATGAACGGCGCCTTGTAGCTCACAAAAGGGTATTAAATCATAAATTCTTCCGCTCATTGTTTTTCACTGCTGCTTGCTCCATGCTGGTGGAAAGATCTTCCAGATACAGTCCGGTCAACCACGTCTCTCTCTTCATTCAAGAAACAACTTAAAACATATATTTTTCATAAATGGCTGGTAAATGTTGACAATACAAAAAATATTTGAGACAAATCTTGTGTATTATCTAATATGCGCACATTTTGGATTTTCTTTCATTTCTTTCCATTTTTGTTTTCCACAAAGTTAAGCTGGATATGGGTTTGAGATGACACAACAGTCAGACGGTTTCATCGCGTGCCAGACCCCCAGTTAACTTAAGTGAACAGCGCTCTTGGAAGTTGTACTGGATGCTCTGAGCCTCCGACTTGCCGTAGAGCTCGCAAACCCAGAAGAGGAGGGGATATGTATATTAGCTAATAAGTTTGCATTTTGAGTGACGTTAACTTAACGTCGATCGGCGTGCGGCATTATTTAAACGCGTGGCGGCGTATGACGTTAATTTAGCACCAGGCGGCGCTTATTTAATGCCTGCCGGCGTTAAGAAATCGGCGTTTTAATATCAATACGGCGATCAAAAGCACGTGAATTGTGAACCTGTTGGCTTTTGATAGCGCTCTGTGCAACCAAAACGGCGTTTTTTACGCCGTCATATGGCAAGACAGCGGCGCAAAGGGCGTTAAATACGGCGTTATGGACGACTTTTCATAAGTTTTTTACGGCGTTTGGAATCGCGACGCCGTATTTTGCGGCGCAAATACTGTTTAAAACGCCATCAAAAACGGCGTTCGGATATAAACGTGTTTAATCTATGGCGTAATTCTGACACCATCGGCTTGCCATAAAACTGGAGAGCGAGCGAGCGAGAGCGCGTTTTATTCTTTTACTCAATGATGAATAAACTTTCAGTTAATCCGCGGGTCACATGCGTTCCGCACCGGAGAGCACGATCCGTACAGATCATCCGCGATCCGTTTCACCACGATACCACAGTGGAGAGGAAGAGGAAACGCGCGTTGTAGAGTTGTTTGTCCGTTTAGGGCTGCTGTACAAAACATGGCGGCGAAATCAATGTATGTAGGGCCGCTCTGTATGTAGATATACACATCTTATTCTAAGGTATTACAAACTTAATGGTTCATTACGTAAGGTCTTTATACACCTCTGAAGAAATAGTTTTGCATGTTATATTGCATTTCCGTCAATAGATCCTCCTAAAAAAGCCGTATTGTTCCTTTAAGTATCAACAAATAAATTTGTTTATAACCATTCCGTTTTAAGGGTCTGTCTCCCACAATATGAATGAAGAGTTCGTTTTACTTTTTTTGTTTGTTTGTTTCTCTGTAAACTCCGTGTGAATGATAAAAGCATTTGCTTAAGCTGCTCGTTTCATTTCATCAAACGATTCTTTTCTATCTCATCACTTTAAATGACATGAAATGTAATGAAAATCTAATGAAACTCTTTCTAGTTAAAGCTATCTTCTACCTTCATTAATAACTGTAGATGTCAGGAGATTCTTTAGTATTAATTACACAGCAGAGGATTCATTCACCTTCAGGGTCAATGACACCAGAAACAGCAGATTCAGCAGAATCACACACACTCAGGCACGCACACGCGCACACACACACGTATCTATATAAATGGTACATACTGTACATACAGATCTCATGGTATTATTGCAAGTCTTACAAAAAATTAGTTAGAGAAACCTTAGATATATTATTAAGAAATCAAAGGAGAATTTGCAATAATATCATGTATTTTACAATTATCATTGCTGGGAAAAATAGTTAAATATCTTTACAATTTTATATGCCGGAACATTCATTGATTTGAGATTCATTATTTTATCCTTCAACATGTGGTACAACATTTATCAAAGATTATGATGATTGTTTTTAACCGAGAAAGATGAAGTGACACACAGAACAGACACTTAAACTTTTAGCTTTGTGTTTGATTATTGTTGTGGCCGTTTCTGTAGGATTGACACACACTTAACACTTTTATGTGTAATATTGTAGAATTGCTGTAAATGGATAGAATGTTAAGGAAGAGTGACGACATCACCATAGACATGTGTTGTGTGTTATGACATCATCAATAGTTCATCATCAATAATAAATAAGTAACACATGATTTGAACAGAATCAAACTCCAAAAACATTAAACATTCCACACCTCTGATGACTCAGTGTATATGATATATGGCATCAAAGAACTTCAACGTGAGCAAACAGCATCTGATGAAAATGCAGACATCAAATAGATGCCTGCAAGATGTATGTGTGCTATCAGCAGTGTTAACGACAAGTAGCGACGCTACTAACTTAACTACATTTTTCTGTAGCTTGATGGTAGTTAAGTTACTTTTAAAACAGTGTAGCTTTTCCGGTAGTTAAATACTTCCACAAGCAAGTATGGTGTAGCGTCTCCAAACGCTACTCGCTACATTCCATTGTGACAAACTTTTAAGCAATAAGCAGCGCACTGAGCACAGCGTCGTCATCTCACTTACTACTGAAGAACACAAACTCAAATTTTGCATTACTGCCATCTATTGTTCTGTAGCGCATCTTGCAGCTTACGCACAGTACTTAGAGAGCGTCTGATGATTACGTGAATGTGCCGACTCGGTACTCGGTAAGTAAACCCGACACATGCACGCACGCGCACATATACAGGTGCTGGTCATATAATTAGAATATCATCAAAAAGTTGATTTGTTTCACTAATTCCATTCAAAAAGTGAAACTTGTATATTATATTCATTCATTACACACAGACTGATATATTTCAAATGTTTATTTCTTTTAATTTGATGATTATAACTGACAACTAATGAAAATCCCAAATTCAGTATCTCAGAAAATTAGAATATTACTTAAGACCAATACAAAGAAAGGATTTTTAGAAATCTTGGCCAACTGAAAAGTATGAACATGAAAAGTATGAGCATGTACAGCACTCAATACTTAGTTGGGGCTCCTTTTGCCTGAATTACTGCAGCAATGCGGCGTGGCATGGAGTCGATCAGTCTGTGGCACTGCTCAGGTGTTATGAGAGCCCAGGTTGCTCTGATAGTGGCCTTCAGCTCTTCTGCATTGTTGGGTCTGGCATATCGCATCTTCCTCTTCACAATACCCCATAGATTTTCTATGGGGTTAAGGTCAGGCGAGTTTGCTGGCCAATTAAGAACAGGGATACCATGGTCCTTAAACCAGGTACTGGTAGCTTTGGCACTGTGTGCAGGTGCCAAGTCCTGTTGGAAAATGAAATCTGCATCTCCATAAAGTTGGTCAGCGGCAGGAGGCATGAAGTGCTCTAAAACTTCCTGGTATACGGCTGCGTTGACCTTGGACCTCAGAAAACACAGTGGACCAACACCAGCAGATGACACGGCACCCCAAACCGTCACTGACTGTGGAAACTTTACACTGGACCTCAAGCAACGTGGATTCTGTGCCTGTGCTCTCTTCCTCCAGACTCTGGGACCCTGATTTCCAAAGGAAATGCAACATTTACTTTCATCAGAGAACATAACTTTGGACCACTCAGCAGCAGTCCAGTCCTTTTTGTCTTTAGCCCAGGCGAGACGCTTCTGACGCTGTCTGTTGTTGAAGAGTGGCTTGACACAAGGACTGCGACAGCTGAAACCCATGTCTTGCATACGACTGTGCGTAGTGGTTCTTGAAGCACCGACTCCAGCTGCAGTCCACTCTTTGTGAATCTCCCCCACATTTTTGAATGGGTTTTGTTTCACAATCCTCTCCAGGGTGCGGTTATCCCTATTGCTTGTATACACTTTTTTTCTACCACATCTTTTCCTTCCCTTCTCCTCTCTATTAATGTGCTTGGACACAGAGCTCTGTGAACGGCCAGCCTCTTTTGCAATGACCTTTTGTGTCTTGCCCTCCTTGTGCAAGGTGTCAATGGTCGTCTTTTGGACAACTGTCAAGTCAGCAGTCTTCCCCATGATTGTGTAGCCTACAGAACTAGACTGAGAGACCATTTAAAGGCCTTTGCAGGTGTTTTGAGTTTATTAGCTGATTAGAGTGTGGCACCAGGTGTCTTCAATATTGAACCTTTTCACAATATTCTAATTTTCTGAGATACTGAATTTGGGGTTTTCATTAGTTGTCAGTTATAATCATCAAAATTAAAAGAAATAAACATTTGAAATATATCAGTCTGTGTGTAATGAATGAATATAATATACAAGTTTCACTTTTTGAATGGAATTAGTGAAATAAATCAACTTTTTGATGATATTCTAATTATATGACCAGCACTAAAATGAGTTTCTCTATAAAACTGCTTTATGAGCTCAAATCTGTTCTGCTCTGAGATGATAAAACACAGCTGCAGTTCATGAAACCCTTATAATTCCTGAAGAAAAAGGTAGAAACATCAGTAGATGTAGGCTACCTGTGGCTCAGGGGTTAGAGCCATCACTGCAACGCCAAGGTCATGGGTTCCATCACCCAGGGGATTGCACACACTCAGATACAATGTATAATATATGTATATAATGCAATATAATGTATATAATGCAATTATATGTATATAATGCAATATAAGTGGCTTTGGATAAAAGCGTCTGCCAAATGCATAAATGTAAATGTAGATTACGGCCAGTGCTGACGTTCTCTGTCGCTGAGAGGTCGATCAACACCTTTGTGTTTTCCTGCTGGGATCTCTAAAGCGACCCTGAACAAATTGCAGGTTGTGCAACATTCTGCTGCCAGAATCCTGCTTAGATCATATCACGCCATCTTTGGCTCTCTGTTAGGGTTAAAATCTTGATGCTTGCTCATAAGGCTTTGCATGGGCTGGCACCTCAATATCTATCTGAGCTTTTCATTCCCTTTACTCCAGTGCGTGACCTTCGCTCATCCCAGTCTGGTCTTTAAACTATTCCATCAACCCGCTTGAGATCGATGGGTGATATTTCTCTTCAATGATGGAACACTTCACCGAATGAGATAAGGCAATCTAAACCGCTTAGCACTTTTAAATATTGTCTTAAAACTCATCTTTTTAGGGTAGCTTTTACTTGATTTTATGTTGTATGGTTTATTATGTTTATTGTTTAAAGTTATAATTGTGGATTTCTACTTGTAAAGCGCTTTGAGATGCACTTTAAAGGTGCTATAGAAATGTTTTTATTATTATTATTATAAAACTGTGGAAGGATGTTTCTATAAGAAAGTAAAAAGCATGATGTGTTCAAAGGTGAACGTCACTGTGGATGTTATTTTCTTGTTTAAGTCTCACAGGGATGTGAATCTGGGTCATGTGGAAACACAAAAGAGATCTGTGAGAAATACTGTCAATGCACGGTACACTGACATGAACATTTGTGATGTTTACAGTCAGATATCTCACAATATAAATCTGCTGATATTTAACACCATGAGTTTATTTCTAGTCACGTTTTCTCAGATATATGCACGTAAAAGAAGGGTATAATATAAAACTAGGTGACGCTCATGTGTGATTCAATTTCATACATATGACTACAAACAAACCTGTTAAAGTCAGTGATAAAGAATGACATTTCAATCATTATTCTGCTGAACCAAATGCAATGAAATCATGTATGGTGTGTGCGTGCGTGCCTGTGTGTGTGTTGGAGGTGGATGTGAGAAGGCTGTGTGTTTGGCGTGTACGGATTGTCTTACTGTCTGGTTTTCTTGCAGTAATGAGTATAAATGAATTGGAAAGTGGCGATCGATCGCTCCGGTGTGAACAGGAATTGGTCTTACATCACTCCTGACATCCCACTGCTAACAAAAAGGCTGGAATAAAGAAGCTGAGACACCGGGGATTGTGGGTAAGTGTGATGATGTCGCCCTTCTCTGACCCCATTTTGCAATTCAAGGGTGGATTAATTAAACACAAACACACACACACACACACACACACACACACACACACACACACACACACACACACACACACACACACACACACACACACACACACACACACACACACACACACACACACACACACACAATAAAGTTTACAAATGACTCTGGACATGATCTCACAGTTCATCTGAACATGTCACTTAAACTGACCAAACAGACTGAAGCATTTTCACTCGTCTACACTGCTTGATTTCTGTTGTGTTCTTCTGCATCTAAACACTAGATTTATTTATTTATTTATTCATTTATTTATTAGATATTATTTATTATAATGATCTTGCTTGGTCTATAAACACCATGCACTGTGCTGTGTTTTACCTTTCTGTGTTTTTCTTATTTGCTCCTGTAAAGCTGCTTTGGAACAATGCACATTGTGAAAAGCGCTATATAAATAAAACTGAATTGAATTGAATTGAACTAGATCAGAGATCAAACCCACCTGATCAAAGTCTTCAGGATTACTGGACATTTCCAGGCAGGTGAGTTGAAGTGGACCTCCTCTGCATTAAACTGAGATGAGACCTCATGAGCATCACAAAGTGAGAGACGCGTCAGCTGAGGTCAATGATTTTGAATAGCATTTCACATTTTTGTATTCAAATATATAACTTACAGGCGTGGAACACCCTAACATGATCAAGAATGTTTCTGAACGAGAGAACTTACAGTAGAGTAGATGAACGGAAGTCATGTCACGATGTCTGTTCACAAGAGAAGCTCGAGATCAGAAGAGTTACTCAAACCTCTTAAACCCCAAATCTCATTTTCTTCAAAGTCAAAGAGATTGTAGAGGTTAAAAGTCTCTGATGAATAAGAGCAAACAAACTTTAACAGAGACGCTTGAATGATGAATGAGAAATGAGCTGAGGAGAAGAATCACACGTGACCACATACAGAAGCGCTCTGTTTGACAGGTGCCGTGGCTTCACCTTACTTCAAATATAAATACTTTGATGTGGTTTTGACATTTCTTAATCAATTATTATTCAGCATTATCTTATTTTAAATTGATGATTTAAGCACGATTAACACCAACCTTTTCTGATACAGAAAGTAGAGAACGATTCTCTAATGAATGCTTAGGCTCTCTCTCGCTGCTAGGTCAGTGTGACTGTGGAAAGGGACTTCTTATCATCATCATCTTCTGTTAGCACACGCTCTACCCTTGAGGAGTTGGTGTACGTGTGATTGTATTGTTTCAGGAAAGTTAGAAAGCGTGGAAAGTCACGAGACGGACGTAACGTCATCTTTGATGATCTATAGGACTCTATGTGTCCTGTCTCATGACTCCAGAAGTGTTCGAGAGCTTTGTGTTCTTGTTTATCTATTGATAACCAATCATGTGAGCTTGATTCACCCAAGTAATGACATAGTTAGTTGACTCTGTTAGCTTAAACACAACTGCATTCTGGACGTAAGGTCGGCCTGTGCATGGGACTCCTTGAGAGTGCTGAAGCTGACTTCTGATGGCAAAACTACAAACTGTGTTTCTTCAGTAAATTCTCTTCTATTAATTACAATCCTGACTTCTTGTCTTCATTCAGTCATAACTGGTCTACGGGTCTTTCACTGTAAATCCCCAACAACAGAATCTACGGCCGCTTCAGCTTTTATCAACCCTTCATAAGAGCTCTTGTGTGTCTGTCATCAATCAGTACTTTGAGTTTAATAGACTTTAACAAAGCCATGAACGTCAAAGCCTGTCACATCTTACACTGACATACAGTAATCACAGAGTTAGAATTACTGATGATCATCCATCACTAGACAAATGTTAGGATTTCAACGGAAGAGTAAGAACATAAATCGGTATTCAGATTTTTTAAGCAGGAAAATGAAATTCTTTCTGTAATATTACTGCAAAAGGACTTATGAAAAGCCATCAATGTCATGACAAACAACCAAAACACAGAAATAACAGGAAAACCATTTATTTTGACTCTTGAGCTGAAGAGAAATATGAAAGCGGATCTGCAAAAATGGTGTATGTCACACAGAATGTTTCTACAGAGAGAATCATACAAAACTGCATGTGATGTGATCTCAGACAGCAACATCATGAATGCCATGAACATGACACAGACTGAAGAAAAACATAAACCAGGGCAAACATTTATTTTCACATCGACCAGCATGATTGAATTGTGTCCTACAGTAAAAATGCAATCAACACTTCATTTCTTTTATTGAAATGTAAAGCTCTCTCAGTTTATGATGTAAGTAAACCCACCCAGACAGCGGCCGCCCCTACTTTACCTTACAGAAACCCCCTCTCTCTGTGTGTGTGTGTGTGTCTGTTAGCGTGTGATTTATTTCTGTTTAATGACGTTCACGTGACTCTAAGCTACAGTTGCTGCTAATGATGAAATCTTACTGCCTTCTGCCCAATAAATCAAACGAAAAAAACCCACAACACAGCAATGTGTGTAAACCGCAGATACATCACCAACACCAGTGAATATAAATCACCTTACAAACAAACACACACACACACACACACACACACAAAATGTCCCCGTAGTGTTGGTGCTGTTCAGGTCAAAAGTCCTTGTATGCCAGACTATTATCAGAGAAACTTCTGTGACCGGACACAATCTGAACATAGTGCTTTTTTTTCATTTTAAGTGAATGAAATGAGAATGTCTGTTGGTTCGGCCCTCATACTGTATATCTCATGTGATGTGAATGTTTAGGGACGGGGGGGGTTAATGTCCTCATTCATTTTGTGTTGAGCTAATCGATGGCACTCAGGGCCGCAGCTCATGTGATTTATGAACCTATTTCTGCTCTTATGCTCCATCTACAAATTATCTTTGCTGATGTAAATTTGCCATCTTTTCGTGTGCTACTGACTCTGAGGTCGCTTCACCAAACGGATGTCATTTATTTATGTTTTTTCATTGTGTTTTCCTTTCACCCGCAAATCACATCCAGACTCACGGACTCTGTACACACCAGTGGCGGCTGAATATTTTGCAGTTTAATGGATGGTTTCATTTTTGTTATGGATATAGTCCTATAAATAAATGGCCGATCACCGAATGTCAATGAATAGTTTGATAGAATGAAAGAAAACTACTCGACTGTAAGACAGCTTTCAAAAGCACTGAAGACCCTCTGATATTCAAAAACAGCTTTTAACGAACAATAAATGTGCTTCAAATAAATCCAAATATTCCTCTTTCTCTCACGCAAACTGATGTCATAAAGCTCATTGATCTGTAGGTCAAAAACCAATCCAGTTTTACACTGTGATGACATTCAGAACAACAGCTGTCAACATTTATACAGTAGATATATAGACAGATATCAGCAGATCTTTTATTGTCCAGGATGCTGAACACTAAACAAATGTTTGACATAAATGTGACGTAATCTCACTTAAACGTTTCATCAATAATATTCTGAAATAAACCTGATGATGATGAGATGAATGACACAAGCACCAGGAGACACAATTACAATAAAACAAAGGTCACAGGGTCAAGCAAGGTGCCAGACACTGTTGCAGATAAATACTTTGTGCTTGTTACATGACAGAATCACATTTGAATGAAACGTGGGTGTCAGAGTAAAGACGAGTGCAAACGTTGAATCACTTCATACAAAATAAATGTGTAGCTAAAAGTGTTGACAGGGTTGCCAGATCTGCGTAACAAAACCAAACCAATGGCAAATCAAAACCAGTCCAATAAACTTAATCCCAGAACTGACAGAACAAAATCTCTCCGCCTTTAACCATCATTTACGCACATCACTTTGACAGATAACAAAACACAAGACGTGTGTGTGTGTGTGCTGGTATTCATCACTGTGTGAGGACCTGATGTCCCCACAAAGATAGTAATGGGAGATGTTGACCTTGTGGGGACATTTTTCAGGTCATCAGGAAGGAAAACAGATTTGTGTGATTATAGGTATAGGTGTTGGGGACAGAACGTATCATAAACCTGATATCAAATCAATGGAAGTCTGTGGAATGTCCCCAAAAAACATGGAAACCAGTGTGTGTGGAAAGGTTTATAAAATGACTAAATTCAATCACTGATTGTTTAAATTAATCTTTATATATATCAACTGCTGAAATCAACCGTTCCCTGTTTTCTGCATCCCCACCGTCACGGCCAGCTGCACTGATCACACATGCGCGCACGCAGGCACGCACACGCACGCACGCACGCACGCACACACACACGAGGGGGAAGGGGAGAGAATCGAAGAGAGAGAGAGAGAGAGATGAAGGAGCGTCAGTGTGTCAGAATCTGAGCAGAAACAGAAGCAGTGAGCGCATACATGCAGAGAGAGAGAGAGAGAGAGAGAGAGATGATCCCTCGCTCGCTCACACATGCAATGTTGGTGAAGCAGCGTGTGGGTTCGACTGGCAGCAGATAGAAGAGGAGAGACGCTTTAATCCAGCGCTGACGGCAGACTCCGACTCAACCAGACAGCGTCTGCATTCACACACACGCAGCAATGACAAGCACACACAAACACAGCAGCGACAGACACGTGTGAGACGATTCACCGGACACTCTTTCCAGTCAGGAGATTTTCACCTGAAAGAACTTTTTTTTTTACACTAGATTTCTGGAAGTTCATCACGCTGGCTGTGGATTATAACTGATGCATTCTGGCTTCTTTTGGCTGTTTTTAAAGAAAGGTGTCTGACTGAAAAGCGTCCCTCTCCACACGGATTCCAGCTTCAGCTCAGAGAGAACTTCCGAGCGCCCACACGGTGAGCGTTCAGTTGTTGTGCGTCGCGTGTGAGTGCACCTCGGTTTGACGCCGGAGCGGACTGGGATGTGATCTGAGTGCAGTGGGTGAACGCTGGACCCGAGCCATGGGATCAGCACTGGGGGGGAGAACGGTCTGAGCTCCCCGAAAGCACCCGCCGGGGCAGAATGGTGCCTCCCCCTCCCACCAACAAGCCGCACGCGTGCCTGTCGGCCATCATCATCATGAGCAGCATGGCGCTGATGGACGCCTATCTGGTGGAGCAGAACCACGGGCCGCGCAAGATCGGCGTCTGCATCATGGTGACGGTGGGTGACCTGTGTTTCTTCATCGTGCTGCGTTACGTGACCGTGTGGGTGGGAGCCGAGGTGAGGAGCGCCAAGAGAGGCTACGCCATGATCCTCTGGTTCCTCTACGTTTTCGTCTTGGAGATAAAGCTTTACTTCGTTTACCAGAACTACAAGGCGGACCGCAAGAGTCTGGACGCTTTGGCGCGGAAAGCCCTGACCATCCTGCTCTCCGTCTGCGTCCCCACGCTCTTCGTCACGTTGGTGGCCGTCGACCGCATGGACTACGTGAAGGCTTTCAAGAAGAAGGAGGAGATCCGAAACCGCTTGTTCTGGGTGGTGATGGATCTGTTGGACGTTCTGGACATTCAGGCCAACCTGTGGGAGCCGCAGAAGAAAGGTCTTCCCCTCTGGGCGGAGGGATTGATGTTTTTTTACTGTTATATTCTTTTGTTAGTGTTGCCGTGTGTGTCTCTCAGTGAGATCAGCATGCAGGGCATCAACATCAGCCCTCACAAGATGATGCTTTACCCCATCCTCAGTCTGATCACCATCAATGTCGTGACTCTCTTCATTCGCGGAGGGAATATGATTCTTTATAAAGACAGCCGGGCGTCTGGGATACTGATGGGTAAAAACGTACTGGCCATCGTTCTGAAGACGTGCAGCTTCGCGCAGTACAGGAGACATCTTCGCAACGCTCCGCCGACGTTTGGAGCCGAACAGCAGAAGAACTCGGTACCGTCTGGACGATCGGTTCAGAACCCTCAACGGACGACACCGCGCGAGCAAACGGCAATACCAGAGGTCACGACCTGCGAACATACGTGACAAAACACACACTTCTGTGATTAGGTGGCTAGATGTACTACTCACTTGTCTGATATCTACTGCACAAACACACACACACACACACGCACACACACATACACGCACGCACACACACGCACGCACACACACACACACGTGCACGCATGTTGGGTTTCCATGTTTTATGGGGACATTCCATAGACACAATGGTTTTTACACTGTAGAAACTGTATCTCATATTCCCTCCCCCTAACCCTAACAATCACACACAACTGTCTGCTCTTTTACATTTTCACTAAAGTTCATTCTCTATGATTTATAAGCTTGTTTCCTCATGGGGACCAAAAAATGTCCCCACAAGGACAAGGGTTTTGGATATTGCCATCTTTGGGGGGACATTTTGTCCCCATACCGTAGAGTTTACCCTTCACACACACACACAAACGCACGCACTAAACACACACACACACACACACACACACATTCTGTTTGGCATTACAAATCCCTGAAGTTCATGATGATCTGTGGATCTTTGTGGATCTGTGGATCAGGGTCTTTCTGAAACGGGCTAAAGAATGTTTTCTATGTGATCCTTTGATAAGAACATCAAGTTTCTCTCTGTTGCTGTGTGTTTGTTTGTTCCATCAGAAAACATAGAAAAGTTTGGATTCTGCTGAAGGGTTTTAAGATCAAATGATTTCATTCTAATCTTGTTTTGATTTCTCTGAAAGTTCTGCTGGCGTTTTACAGTACGATCTTATAATGGATGTCATGTGGGCAAAATCCATATTCATGTATAAAGGTATTGATATCTTCAATCATTTCTGTATTTATTGTGAAAAAAAGAAAAAGATCATTTATAAATAAGGTTGAATGAAGCTAAACTCTCTCAGGTCTCATTTATACTTTAAGATGAATTATTGTTCAGGGAACGACATCAAAACTCATGTACAAACTCACCAATGAATCTGTCCGGGAGAAACTCTTTAAAAGAGTTTTCTTCTCTTAAATGTCTCTGGAAAGGATGGTAAAACACTTAAACAAGAGTTCTTGATGTTGAAATGAATGTTAAATATTTTAGAGAGATTTCTCCTCAGGCTGATCTTCTATGATCTGCATCATTAATGGAATAAAAACATCAAACTCCATAAATCTCCAGTTTATATGACCTTTCTCACATAAACACATGACCTTTATCATAGACGAATGTGAAATCTGCTTCTATCATCAGTGTTTTTAGATCTGAATCTGACGTGAGAACAGAATGAAACTGACATGTTTCCCTCAACAGACTGAATTCAATATGAACCAATGCTGAAGAGAGAATTCCCCCACGTCTGAAGACCTAAGAAACATCTCCATTAGAGAATAAAACCTTGACATCAGAATCTCCGACAGACACTCCTCCTAAAAACCTTCGATTCTGCTCTCTAAACGTCTCATTATCATTGAAGAGCTCTGCTGAAGAACCTTCACGTCAATAAAGTTGTTTCAACCGCGAATAGATTTTTCATCACATCCATCAGGAACACACACACATCATAGACATATGTAGATGTTTGGGTATTTGTTTGTTTGTCTTTTGACGTCACACGTGTGTTTGAGGAGGATTCTTCAGTCAGCATGAAGACAGAAAGTTCAAGCGTCTGACACGAGACACAGAGGACATGACAGAGACTGAGATTCAGCGTTCAAATCCATGAAGCTTCCAGAGAGACTGGAGGAAGAACAAAGCGCTTCAATTGATCACATTAAAGGAGACCTGAAAAGCAGAAATCACAGGAGATTTCAGAAAAACACACGCGAGGTGTTGGTGACACAGTTGTGTGTGCGGCATGACAATCATTCATGTCGATCTGACCGACACGTAGAACAAAATGACAAAAAAGAGTTCTTACTCAACACAACATTCATGTTTTAGGGTGTTTTATTTATGAAAGTAAAATGAATCGCAGCGTTCAGTCTTTCACATCGCTGTTGGTTTATGACACGGACATGAAATGAACCCAACGCATACAGTATGAGATCATGATGATTAAAGGTAACGTTAAGAGCTTTACTCTCTCTCTCGTGTCAAACATCCGTCAGCAGCTTCAGCTGGATACTAACAGCCAGCAGATGAGAAATCAAGCTTTTATCAAACTATCTGATGTCAACACAAATCAATCCGTCTCACATTCTCAAATGAAAATCAATTCTTTGCAAGTTCCCATCTGCTCTCTGGAGGCCGGTGCGGTGATGGATGGGGTCTGCCTGATTTAACACGGCTCATATATCAGAGAACAGAGCGTCCCCGCGGCCGGCGTCACAGCCTGCACATCTCTCACCTGAACTCTCCTCATCAGCATTACCCACAATACATCTGCTTCGCTTTCAAATCATTCTCAAACCACACACAGATGGCTTAAAAATCCATTCACCAATTTTTACTTCAAGAAACTCTGAAAACAATCGCCAAATCAGTCATCTGATGTATAAAACTAATTCTTCAATGTTTTCATTCAAGTCCATCCAAACAAGAACACTTTAAACAAAATGTTCAAAAATGCAATAGAGTAAGTTGAAACATTTGAAAGGGTTTTATACGAACACATGTTCTATACGTGTATTCATTCATGTCAAAGCCTTTGAAGGAGTTTTTGGCAGATGTTGGGTGGTCTTGGATGAGGGTCACGGTGATTTTTCGTGATGGGATGGATGGTCATCTGCTCATGAAACATTACAGTCTGTTAAACACAGTAAAAGCATTTGGTGATCCGACATGAGATCTACGAACGGCCTCTTTACACTTATCCTTTATAAGGATAAAGACCCCTCTGTCAAGCTCCTGAAGTTTGCAGACGACACCACACTGATCGGCCTCATTCAGGACGGTGACGAGTCTGCTTACAGACAGGTGGTCAATGAGCTGTCTGTCTGATGCAGTCTTAACAACCTGGAGCTTAACACGCTTAAAACTGTGGAGATGATCGTGGACTTCAGGAGAAAGCCCCTGTTCTCCCCAAACTCACCATCATGAACAGCACTGTGACTGCAGTGGAGTCATTCAGATTCCTGGGCACCACAATTTCTCAGGATCTGAAGTGGGACACTCACATTGACTCTATTGTTAAAAAGGCCCAGCAGAGGCTGTACTTCCTTCGCCAGCTGAGGAACTTCAACCTGCCACAGGAGTTGCTGAAACAGTTCTACTCTGCCACCATCGAATCCATCCTCTGCACGTCCATAACTGTCTGGTTCAGCTCAGCTACCAAATGTGATCTCAGAAGACTACGGAGGGTAGTCCGGACTGCTGAGCGTATCATTGGTACAACCATCCCCACTCTCCAAGAACTGTACTCATCCAGAATGAGCAAAAGGGCTGGTAAAATCCCTCTGGACCCCTCACACCCAGCACACTCCCTTTTTGAACTGTTACCGTCTGGTCGACGCTACAGAGCACTGAGCACCAGAATGACCAGACACAGGAACAGTTTCTTCCCTCAGGATCCATCTTATGAACACTTGACATTAAACGCGGAACACACAACTCTATTTTACATTATTTATTCACCAATTTGCACATATCAGACTGTACATACATAATTGTCTATATTGTATATTGCGTTTTTGCTGTTTTGTACATTGCCTATTTCTATATTATTGTATATATATTTTTTTTATCATCTGTGTTCTGTCCTGTTGCTGTCTTTCTGTTGCACTGTGGAGCTTCTGTCACTATAAAAATTCCTTGTATGTGGAACATACTTGGCCAATAAAGCTCATTCTATTCTATTATAAACATCACGGTGTCCGAGAGTCAGTATTCTAAGTGAACTGCTGCAGCGCACGCACACACACACACACACACACACACACACGCAACACAGCACACACGCACGCAACACGCACACGCACACACGCACAGGCGCACACGCGCACACGCGCACACGCACAGGCCACACGCACACACGCTCGCACACAGCGCACACGCACACACGCACACACACACACACACACACCACACACAGCACACAGGCACACACACACGCACACAGGCACACACACACACACACACACACACACACACACACACACACACACACACAGCACACACACACACGCACACACAGGCACACAACCAGGAACAAGCCACGCACACAGACACAGGCACAACAACACACACACACACACACACACACACACACGCACGCACACACACACACACACGTGCACACACATACACACAAATGTGAGCGGTGGTGTTGACAGGTTTAAAAGATCCCAGAAACCCTTTTGGAGACCAAACCTCCTCACTAAAGACTCACGACAGTGAAGACGCTCAATTCTCTCTCTATATTCCACAGTCAACTACTGTAGATGTGCATTACATGAAGAAAACTGAAAGACACAACACAAATATCTTCCAGAATGGCCAGAAACCTGGGAGTGGTGATCGACGATCAGCTTAACTTCACTGATTATGTTGCCAGCACCACCCGGTCCTGTAGATTCATGCTCTACAATATTAGGAAAATTAGACCTTTCCTATCCGAGCATGCTACGCAAGTCCTAGTCCAGGCTCTTGTTCTGTCCAGACTGGACTACTGCAATGCGCTACTGGCTGGACTTCCAGCTTGCACAACCAAACCTCTACAGATGATCCAGAATGCGGCGGCAAGAGTGGTCTTCAATGAACCGAAGAGAGCGCACGTCACTCCTCTCTTCACTAAGTTACATTGGCTCCCTATAGTCGCTCGAATCAAGACTCTGCTCCTGGCCTACAAGACCACCACTGATTTGGCACCCCCTTACCTTCACTCGCTAATGCAGACTTATATACCCGCCAGATCCCTACGCTCTGCAAACGAACGACGTCTTGTGGTGCCATCCCAAAAAGGTAAAAAATCTCTCTCACTTACCTTCTCGGGATCTTGTTCCACATTTATGGAATGATCTGCCCGCTGCTACAAGATCAGCAGATTCTGTAGCATCTTTAAGAACTGTCTGAAAACACGTCTCTTCCGTCAACACCCGACTGATCAGCTCTGACTTCGATCTCTTTTCTACTCTTTCAAAAAAAACGAAAACAACCCTTCGCTCTGTGTACTGTGGTGGGCTATATGAGACCAGTTCTCTTTTATTTCACTTCTGCTTTTTGTTGACCTTGTGTTGTTCCAATTGCTTCAATTGTTTCCCTCATCTGTAAGTCGCTTTGGATAAAAGCGTCTGCTAAATGAATAAATGTAAATGTAAATATGACGACATCATCATTGACCACTGAGACATTTCTCAAAATATCTTCTTTTGTGTTCCACTAAAGAAAGACTCACATACAGGTTTACAAACACATGAGGAGGAATAAATGCTGACAGAATTGAGATTTTTGGCTGAACTGTCCCTTTATAGAACAAATGAAATCGTGGTCGCCTCCTTTATTGCAGGGAGATGCACATATGAACTGAATTTCTCTACATTTACATTTCACATTTATGCATTTGGCAGACGCTTTTATCCAAAGCCACTTACATTGCATTATACTATACACTAACCATTTGTTATAGTCGAACCCGTGACCTTGGCGTTGCTGGCGCCACGCTCCAACCACTGAGCTACAGGAAAGACAGCGCATGGTGAAGCTCTGTGTTTATCTTGGGTCATGGGTTGACCCAAGGTCATGGGTCAACCAAGGTCATGGGTTTGATCCCAAGGATTGCACAGAAACAAATGTATAATATAAGTCGCTTTGGATAAAAGTATCTGCCAAATGCATCAATGTAAATGAAATATACTGTGATTTTCTCCATTTAATTGGAAAGTGACACATTACAGGTCATTAAGATTACAGTTTTTCTCGATTGCTAACACACAATTCATGAAACAATTCACCATTTTCTGACGAATATAAACTCATTCTCAGAACAATACACCAACTTGTACAAACCCAACACACAAAGCTTCATTTTGCAAAGGTTTAACCATGTTCTCATTCAGAAAACACAAACACACAATATAATGAACTGAAGTGTCAAGATGTAAACTCAAATAGCACACATTTGTCCACCAGTAAACATTCAGTTGCAAAACTGATGACACACCAATGAGATGTCAGGATAATATCAACTGGAGCACAGGTAAGTGTGCATCCTAGAATCATCTACTGGGCTTCATACTACTTACTGTAAACATACAGTATAATTACACTACACACTTTATATGAGAGACATCTCACTATTCTGACCAGTTCATATTGTTCTTTGGTTTTTGAACTTCTCTTGTCTTGTAAGATCATCTTCGTCTACTTTACAGTAGTGTAATGTTTTATTTTTATTTTTTCCTAAAGCTCATTCTTGCACTTTGCTCTGTGCACACTTTTATGTTGTATATTCTAATAAACACTAACCTGTCAAATTATTCTTGAATCCCACTAAGAGGTTTAGTGACAGTGTTTTGAAAGGATCTCACCAGTGTGTAAGACTGTGTTCAGTGTGGGTGATTTTGAGGGCTTGTGTGTCATGTCTGCAGGAAAAGGTTGGTTTTTCAGCCAGTTTGAATGGTTTTGAGAAGAGAGCTTCATTTTGACCTGACAATAGGATGTTTGGGGAATTGGGTGAGATGTTATGGATTTGTGTTCACTGTTTTGAGAATACGAGGCATAATTTCAAGAAATGTGTTTAAGCAATCGAGAAAAACTGTAAAAGGCATACCTTTGATAGAATCACTTTTATTTTTATTGTATTTCTTAATTTTGTATACCCATAGGCCCTTATTTAAATCATCTGTGTACTGTATTTTATAGGGTTATGGTCTCTGTGTACTGTTGATGCTGTTTCTGTGTTCTGGATGCTCCTGTCACCAAAACAAATTCCTTGTATGTGCAAACATACTTGGCAATAAATCTCTTTCTGATTCTGATTTTGAATGTAAACATTTTTATTTTGAAAACCTTATGCAGACTTATTTTATGATACAACCCAGAGGCATGATATAAAAAACATTCATGAAATTAACACATCGTACATTCAATTTAAGGATTCTTGCTGTTCAATCAAAATCTGCTTTACGTGTTTTAAGGAATCACCCAACTGCCTGCTGTGATGCTATGAACACTAGCAATAAAGATGTTTTTTTCTTCACCCTTGGTTGGTGGACGCACTGGCATCTTCTCAGACAGAAGGAAAACAGTCAGGATAGGGGGAACATCATGGACACCATTTAAAGACACCGCTCCATGCAGTTAGGAAAAACATGCGCTTTAATTATACAGTGTTGTAGACAGTTTGAAGAATGGATACTCAGATTTTTTTTTTTTTTGTCAGAAACATGAACGCTGGAAGGTAACCGCTCAACACTTGTGCACACATACAAACATTTATTGGGTCAAGCCATTTTCATGGAGGCCCCTGTACAATTAGACACGTGTGAGAATGGTTTAAGTTTTAAACAAAACAGATAATGATGAATAAAGCGGATATGTTTAGAATGCTAGTGGAAAGTTGTTTTCTGATTAGTTAGAGATATAGCGAGATTATAGTTTGTCATTAACCCTATATAGATTGCATTGGACACTCTAGCAACACACAGGAGCCCCACAGCTCGATTCGTCACGTATTGCTTCATGTGATTTACAGCTGTCGTGTGGGGACAGAGCTGTCTGAAACAAGAGGTTTCTCTATATAATGCTAGGAATGCTGTCTTTCCACCAACGTAAATTTGATCACATCCACTATATATATATATATATTGAATGCGTTACTTATTCATTCATTTATTTACTTACTTATTCATTCCTTGCTTTGTTTATTTACTTATTCATTATTTATTTAATCACTCATATAACCAATTCTTTATTTATTTATTCACCACTTTGTTTACTTATTCGTTGCTTTATTCATGTATTTAATTAATCATTTATTTATTTAATCACTCGTTGCTTTATTTATTCACGCATAAGATACGTGTCAACCTCATAAAAAATTGTTCAAAAACAAGTCCAAACATGATCGCCGGAAAAGGGAGAAAAATGTTCGGTAAACATACGGGACAAAAGTTTAACTTGAGATGTGGACAATCACTCACAACGTGGACAGATACTGCCAAAGGGCAAAAGTTCACCGCGACGTGGGTGGTACCACACTAAGGGGTACGATACGATCAAAGGTCAACGCAAAGGGGGCGGTCCCTCGCAACGTGGGTGGTCTGGAAGTAATTCAACCCCCCCCCAAAGGTCAATGACCCCATCAATCATACCTGTCAATCATTTTGACACAATGACCCGCATATATACTACTTACATATGTCTTCAAAGTTTTCAGATAACAATACAGTAGATATTAGACTCAATCTTCCACACTTCAGCACTAAAACAAAACATACATCCAGACCAGCGGGCAAATAAACCAAACACTTTCCAGGAGTGATGCGCACTGCATCATACACGCTGGAACATTCTGCACTCGTCTTCTTTAAAATACAGAAGGAGATTTTTCTTTACACGATATCTGACATTCAGCTCAAACGATGTTCTGATTAAAACTGAAGAATGAGAGTTTGTACTACCGGCTAAAGCACTTCTTTAATGAAACACAACAGAAATGAACTGGGGCAGAAGATCACATGAGCTGCGTCCGTCTCCTGCAACATTAATGCAAATGTTAAGCACAAACTGACATTAAAGTTTGCCAATTTAATAAGGTAATGTAGTGTAGTTGAGCCGCAGTAATGTCCCGTCAGAGCCTCATGAACGCTGAACATGCCAGAGATGAAGTCAATCTCTCTCTTGAATAATTCATGTCTCAGTACTGCAGTGACATACAGCACACATGATGAGATTTACTGACCGCTCGTCCCACACACATCAGGAGACATTTCCCATCATGCTTTGTGCCCTGCTGCACTAGAACTGCTCCATCTACTGTTTGTGTGTATTGTAATTGTGTTTACAGTTACAGTATTTTGAGGAATATATCTGTACTGCACTACTCCGTCTCAAACACATGATTACATTTCACAGTAAAAGCACCCGTTTTCTTCTTCTTCTTATAAAAAGAGACACAAATACATTACTCTCCTGTGCACTTTAGCATGACTTTATTTCAGATGTATGTCACATGTCCAGGGCTTTGAGGAAACATGAATGTCTGACCCAAAAGATGTTCTTTACAACAGCACTGAAGATTCAAGAACCTGATAGTGAGATAATAAGTGATATTTATAAAAAACTGTTACCAGTAAAGAGCTGTCATAAGCTGCTGTGAGACGCTGTGAGAACAATTATTTCTGCCTTTCTATAGTTTGAAACTCCATGGAGAAGAGCATTACACACTCACACGCACACACACACACACTCACACGCGCACACACACACACGCACGCACGCACGCACACACTTGTCTGGTTTACTATCTCCGTGGGGACAGTCCATAGGCGTAATGTTTTTTTATACTGTACAAAAAATATTAAAAAATATTGTTCTGTACAATTTATTAGCTTTTGTGCCCATGAGGACCTCAATTTTGGTCCCCACGGTGACACGAGTCCCCATGTGTTGGTGTGTATTCAGGTTTAGGTCCCCACCGGGATTATCTCCGTGGGGACAGTCCATAGACGTAATGTTTTTTATACTGTACAAACTGTATATTTTATCCCCTAAACCTAAAGATCATAGAACACTTTTTGCATTTTTAGATTTTTAAAAATTATCGTTCTGTACAATTTATAAGCTTTTGTGATCCTGGGGACCTCAACCCCCTAACCCTAACCCCACTAACATATAAAAACCAAGTCCACACACACGAGCACACACACGCGAGCACACACACACACTTCAAGTCATGGATCACTGGGGTTGAACTCTTCATGTTGTCATTCAGACAAACAGAAGGAGATCAGAGTAAAGGTCAGTTTATGGTTCTGCGTAGGACCTACGCCGTAACCTACGGCGTAGCCTACGCAGAGCCGCGTACCCTACGCCGTAGCCTGACGCGCACCTCTCCAAAAATGTAGCAACGCGTCAACTCAACGCGGACCCTACGCGGACCGCAAGCGCTGTGATTGGTCGGTTTTGCAGCATCGTACTTCAATTCAATTCAATTCAATTTTATTTATATAGCGCTTTTCACAATGTGCATTGTTCCAAAGCAGCTTTACAGGAGCAAATAAGAAAAACACAGAAAGGTAAAACACAGCACAGTGCATGGTGTTTATAGACCAAGCAAGATCATTATAATAAATAATATCTAATAAATAAATGAATAAATAAATAAATAAATGCAGTCTCCCGGTGAGCAAGCCAACACTGCACTGCTCTGCTGTCCGCTGACGCGCACCTCTCCAAAAATGTAGCAACGCGTCAACTCAACGCGGACCCTACGCGGACCGCAAGCGCTGTGATTGGTCGGTTTTGCAGCATCGTACTTCAATTCAATTCAATTCAATTTTATTTATATAGCGCTTTTCACAATGTGCATTGTTCCAAAGCAGCTTTACAGGAGCAAATAAGAAAAACACAGAAAGGTAAAACACAGCACAGTGCATGGTGTTTATAGACCAAGCAAGATCATTATAATAAATAATATCTAATAAATAAATGAATAAATAAATAAATAAATGCAGTCTCCCGGTGAGCAAGCCAACACTGCACTGCTCTGCTGTGTTGGCTTCCTTCTACGCATTTCCGGCATCTTCTTCTCTGGTGTCTTCTTCCGGCAAGTTCAGAGTCCACAAAAGAACAACATGGTGAGCATCGACATCGACCATGTTACTGAGCGTCTGATTGAAGAGGTTCGGAAATACACGCATCTGTATGACTCCTCTTCGGCGGACTATAAAGACTGTCAGATGGCGGCGAATTCTTGGAGAGAGATTTCCTCTAACGTCGGTTTGGCTTCCATTGTCGTTTGCAAACACTAGCATACACACACACAAAACATCGGCGAAGAAGAGCAAACCCATGAAAACACAATGAGCCAACTAGCGTTTCGGCGGTGTAATTGCAGTATGACGCATACTCTCAACGCAGAATCATAAATGTTCACGATGGCGTCGTCTACGTATGTAGGCTACGCCGTATGTTACGGCGTAGGTCCTACGCAGAACCATAAACTGACCTTAAAGCTCCATGGATTTCACACAACTCAACACAACACAACACAACACAACTCAACACAACACAACACAACTCAACACAACAAAACAAAACAAAACACAACTCAACACAACACAACACAACACAACACAACACAACACAACACAACACAACCTTCTGTTTCTGCAGCAACAGTGAGAACACAGCGTGCCAGAAAGTGATAAAGACTTCAGTCTCTGAGGATCTTTTCAGGTTATATAAAGCACAGAATGTTTTTTTATTCAGAGGATTCATTTTTGGGTGAACTGTCCCTTTAAGTTTCTTTTTTACCTTCAAAAATGAAGGGTCCATAAATACAGCTCCTTTAACCGAACAGGATGAATGATATCATGTTCATTGAAGTGGAGAAAGTAAAGACGATCATTAGGTAAAATGAGACTAATGATACACGAGTTTTGAAAAAAGAGTTGCATGTGTTATAGCGGATTCAGAGTGACGCACACAAACTGTGAGCAAAATCAAACAATTGTAAAAACTAGAATTGGCAATCAAAGATAATCAAAACCCATTAGACTTCCCAATAACTGAAAAAGAACTTAAAGAAAAAATCAAAAACCTTAAAGCAAAAAAAGCATCTGATGGGATATTAGAGAGAGAGTGTGTTTGTGTGTGTGTTTAACGGCTGATGGGACTGAAATTACCTCGAGTCTCTTTCCTCCAGAGATAAAAGCCCCAGAGGTTTCTGTCTCACTTTCAAGGGCATTCTGGGATTGAGGGCCACACTGCAGGAATCTTGAGACCAAAGCAAAACTCTTGAATCTGAACGAAACACAAACATTTGATCAGCACTTCAAACAGGCATGTGGTGCATTTGTAATTGATCAGTTTTATAGTCTCATACATCAAATGAGATGTCTGTTGTGTTATTAGTCGGCCTACTGTAACACAGCAGAAATATTGCTAATGAAATCTTCCCTTATGCACTTTGTTAAATATACACAGGTTTATAACAATTCATTTCAGTATTTATAATATTTCAATATTTATAATAAATGTGATACTCACAAAATAAGTGTTTTGTTGAGATTATTACTTTTTGTTTCCTTTCCTTCTATTGCAATTGTATTTTATTTTATTCTGACTTATAAAATTGAATACTAATGAGAGATTACAAAGAAGCACAGAATGACATGCTGTTTCATAAAATAGACACAGGGTGGCAGCACCCACCAGCAGCGTCACTCTGGGACCCTTAGCAATGCGCAGAGCAAGGTGAGCTCATAATCCGAATGAAAGGAGAATGAGCAACTGTTGTCCTGTGTCGCTGATTTCTTTGTAATATTTCCAATATTTCCAGGTTAGTTACACACCTTTTATGTAACTACAGATGTTTATAAGATAATATTAATCCCCGGTGATGTGTGGTCTGTAAGCTAAAAGTATGTGAAGTGTGTAAACGGTTAAGTCTGACGGTACGTAGTTGAGAAAATGGCGGCCGACGTCCGCATCAATTGATATCTTTTGTTTGTTTCCTGTGGCTCCCGGGCATTTGTGGGTTATTGCTGTGTGTGGAAAGCAGCTGTGTGTGTAGTACAATGTTCAAAGGGTAGTAAGTTAATGCTAATGTACCGAGTAAGACCAGTTACGGCGGCAGCCTTGTTTTACGGCGCACGTGTTAATATTAGCCAATGATACAGTTTCAGTTCATAGGACTGGGCGCCAAGTTATGAGGCAGACATGTTTATTATTTAAGTTTGTGTTCATATAGTGTAAATGTAATACAGTTTAACTGCAAATGAGATTTATTCTGTCGTATAAAGTGAACACTTATAAAATGTACAGTTATTACAAAAATACTCTTTTGATGAGAGGACAATGACAGATGTTTAAAAGGGAGAAGTGCAGACATGATTGAAGATAGACAGAAAATGTGAGTTAAAGGGAAAATGTTTGTTTTTGGTTTCATACAAATTTTGATAAGTTAATGTTTGGAAAATATGTGAGGAGACATTTATGTAAAAACAGACCTTTGAAGAATATATGGCTTCATGTTATCCAAATGTGGATATAACCTGTGCTTCAATGCAAAGCAGACAAAAGAACAGAAAATAATTCATGATTGCAGATACAAAGTTAAAATGAAGTTAAAAATAAAGATAATCCGAATGAAAGGAGAATGAGCAACTGTTGTCCTGTGTCGCTGATTTCTTTGTAATATTTCCAATATTTCCAGGACACTCCTATCAGAAGATTATACATATATCTGCCAGCGGAGACCTAGCCGGGACCCGCTACAGATTATTGGGGGCTCGTCCGGGATGTCTTCGGCGCCACCTATTGGATCGGGAGCCGAGTGATGACAACGCTGACCAGCAACTAGCCCTGTCCAGCCGTGGGGACTACGATCGTGAACGAGTGGAGGTCTGGGATCCAGAGCCGACTGCACCATCACCGAACTGTGTTGCCAACCGTGAGGGAGACGAGGAGCCATCATGGCGAGTGGTGGGAGGAAAAGCCTAGTGTGGGACATTAGGAAGAGCCTACTCACCTTGTCAGTTGAAGAGCTTCTTCGGGTCGCCAGAGCGGTGAGTCCAGTGTCGGACGTGGACCAGTCAGAGCTTGTGGAGGGAGATCAGGAGGAATGCTACGATCACATCAACTCGTTCATGTACAGTAAGCAGTTACTTGAAACAGAGGACGAGGGAATGGTTCAGTTGCTGATGTTAAAAGACGCTATTGATGATGTAGTGAAATGTCGTGATGATGATATGTCACTTCTAAATGTAAAGGGTGATTCTGAGTTACATACTGGGCATAGTGGTGATAAGCTTGATGACCATGTTGATTTTTCTGAGGGTTCTGTCATTATCCAAACACCTCCTGAAATCACCACAGACACTCACAAACAGAATCGCCACACACCTATTTCAGTCAGTACTACATCGCCTAGTGATATTGCTGAACTAGATTCAGGCTCAGTTAAGGCTACAATGTTAAATGCACCTGACACAGCGAACCCTGATTTGCTTAAAGTGCTCGCTAGCTACGAAGAGCTTAGCAAGAAACTCATACAGTATATACCAGCACATGCTTCGCCGCCACAGACACATATACCCCCATCCTCAGTCCTGCTTAGGCAGCCCGGCAGAAACCCACCGGGTGAGCCTGCCTCTCAGTCGGCTCGCGAGGGGATGGTGTCCTTAAGGGAACTCAGTTACCTTCCTCGGAGAGAGTTCAAAGTGCAAGGCGGGCAGATCGGTGATCAATCCTCAGATATCAGCTACAATAATGTCTGCAGGCAAATTGATGATGGAATCAAAGAAGGTTTCTCAGACTCAGAGATTGTTCGTGGTGTGCTCAAAATCATAAGACCAGGCATATTCAAAGAGATGTTGATAAACAAAGACGACATGGCAGTGACTGAACTCATGGGATTTCTCCAAACTCACCTAAGAGAAAAAAACAGCACAGAGCTATTCCAAGAGTTGATGTGTACGAAACAGGATGAGATTGAGACACCACAACAATTTCTCTATCATGTGATAGGTTTAAAACAACGCATCCTATTGACATCAAAATTGGCTGACACTGACATTAAATACTCCGCAGCTACAGTGCAAGATATTTTCCTACATACAGTGTACCAAGGCTTTGGGTACAAACACACTGACATACGCAGAGAGCTCAAACCTTTGTTGACAAACAGTGGGATCACTGATGAGATGATTCTTCGTCATGTGATGAAAATCACTAGTGAAGAAAACGAGAGAATGAAAAGACTTGGCTCTTCCTGCCGACAGACTGTAACAAATGCGCACAGCGCACAGCTCGAGTCTGATGTGGTAAAGACACCTAGCACAAAGTCAGAGAGTGTAGGATCCAAGTCAAATCAAACAAAACCAGATCCCCTGAGAGACCTCACGACCAAAGTAGAGGAGCTCACCAGACTGGTTGAGACCATGCAAAAACAAAACCAACAACAGCTAACTTACAATGGGCGCCAGTACAGTCAAAATAGGACACAATATAAACGTGGAAAACTCTATGGTTGTCCAAGCTGTGTGGAACAAGACAGACAAGACTGCAAACACTGTTTCACATGTGGGGAGGAAGGACACCGTGCAGCAGGCTGTCTAAAACGACCAAAGAAGCAGGGAAACTCCAATCGGGCACTGGAGAGGGACATCTAGTGACCGAGTCTGGAAATAAGTCCCAACCAGAAAGTAAAGCCAACAATGACAAAACATTTCCCCCCTCATCCTCAACCCCAGTAACGGCAAGCACATTAAGTCACTGTAACCAAGTAGCTCAGCTCCCTCCCCAGTCACCACGTGTAGCTAAAGCTAGAGCTGTTGCTAGCCTGATTGGGAAAAAGGCCCTAGTTCAGAGCTATCTAAATGGCTTAGCAGTCACTTCTTTGCTCGACTCTGGGTCACAGGTCAGTATAGTCAGCCGTGCCTGGAAAGAAGAGTACCTACCTGACCTAAGTATTCACTCAGTTTCTGAGATCTTAGGGGAGGAGGAACTGAAGGTTATTGCAGCAAATGGTAGTCTCATCCCGTATGATGGGTGGGTAGCTATTACAGTGAACTTGCCCGGGAACTTGGACCCCAACCTGTCCATTAGTGTCCCATTCCTCATCAGCAGCTACCCCATGGATAGACCATTAATTGGCTTTAATGTTTTGGAAGTGCTAATTTGTGACAAACCAGAGAGACTAGCGCCAGTACTTGCTAGCCTTCTTAGCAATGCCATATCTGTTCCCAAAGAAACAGCTGAAGCTCTCGTCAACTTTATTAAGACAGCAAAGCCAGTCATGCAGCAGGGACGCTTAAGAACAGGTGCCAAGGATATCGTGCTCCCAGCTGGTCAAGTGTTGTGGGTGAAGTGTCAGATTCCGTCAAACATGGATGCCTCTATCCGATTGGTGTTGTTCGAGACAGATGAAGACCGCCTATCGTCTGGACAGTGGGATACAGGGCCAGGTTTGTTTGAAATCCAGAACCCAACAAAGCCCTATGTCACCATTCCAATTGGTAACAACACCAATCATGACATCACAATACCACGTAAAACAGCTCTAGGGATCCTGCAGCGTGTTGAAAATGTTGTGGAGGCAGATATCCTGGACAAAGCACAGCCTGCAGCGACTGTCAGTCAGGTCACCACCACTCAGGTCGGCAACTCAGATCTACATCTGTGGGACCCACCTGTAAACCTCGACCATCTGGAGGAAGAACAGCAAGAGGCTGCTAGAAAGATGCTCCATGAAGAGTCAGACGCCTTTGCTAGGGATGGAAATGACCTTGGCTGTATCCCAAATCTGCAGATGGTGATCAACCTCAACGACGATGTTCCTGTGCAGAGAGCGTACACATCCATTCCCAAACCACTGTTTAAAGAAGTAAAAGACTACATTCAAGATCTTCTTGTAAAGGGTTGGATAGTGAAATCTAAGTCTGCCTATTCTGCCCCAGTTGTATGTGTGCGGAAGAAGGACGGCACACTTCGCCTCTGCATAGATTATCGTCTCCTAAACCAAAAAACCGTACCCGACAGACATCCACTGCCGCGAATACAGGATTTGATAGACACGCTAGGTGGGTACTCAATGTTCAGCATACTGGACCAAGGTAAAGCTTACCACCAGGGGTTTATGGCAGAAGGGTCACGCCATCTCACTGCCTTCATCACCCCCTGGGGGCTCTACGAATGGGTAAGGATCCCATTTGGACTTTCGAATGCACCTGCAGCTTTTCAAAGGAGCATGGAGGAGATGTTAGGCTCTCTGAGAGACGACTACTGCATCCCGTACCTGGATGACCTACTGTGCTACTCCAGATGTTTCAGTGACCACGTGGAGGTGATTCGCAAGGTCCTCCAAGCACTGCAGCATCATGGGGTGAAGCTACGGGCAGAAAAGTGCGAGATGTTTCAGAAGGAGGTTCGCTATGTTGGACGCTTGGTGTCGGCTGAGGGAGTTCGAATTGACCCCAAAGACCTCGAGGCAGTGGTGGCTTTAAAAACCAAAACGCCCCAAACGGTTGGTGACCTCCGACGGGTTCTCGGCTTCCTGAGTTATTACCGTGCCTACATACAGGACTTTGCTAAGATAGCAAAACCATTGTATGAGCTGCTCCAAGTTAAGTCCTCCATGCCCCAACCCCTTCCACGTCACTGCAAGTCCAAGGGTCCACAACTTCCGTCCAAAACACCCATCGAGTGGAAGGCTGATCACCAAAGCACCTGGGAAAGGCTTGTCACTATGCTGACCAACCCCCCAGTCCTTGCATACCCCAACTTCGAGGAGCCATTCGTCCTACACACGGATGCATCGGAGAAAGGGCTCGGAGCAATCCTCTATCAACGACAGTGTGGAAAAATGCGAGTCATCGGATATGGATCACGAACTCTGACACCTGCTGAAAGGAACTACCGACTCCACAGCGGAAAACTCGAGTTCCTTGCTCTGAAGTGGGCAGTGTGTGAGAAATTTAGAGACTATCTCTTCTACGCTCCACATTTTACCATCTACACTGATAACAATCCGCTTACCTACGTCATGAGCACTGCGAAACTCAATGCAGTTGGACATCGCTGGGTTGGAGAATTGTCAGAGTTCCACTTCATTATTAAATACAGACCTGGAAAAAACAATGTAGACGCCGACACGCTCTCACGCATCCCACTCGATATTGACAACTATGTGGCGACATGCACGGAGGAGCTGTCTCAGGATGTGCTGCATGCGACTTGGGAAGGGGGTAGAGCAGCCCAGAAGAAAGATGTAGCCTGGATAGCTGCACTTTACACCTCCTCTGCTGATGCAATGTCACAGCCTCATTCACTCTTGCCTGAAATAAGCCACGAAGAGCTGGCAAAAGCCCAACGAGATGACCCTGGAATAGGGGAAATAATGAGACTGAAAGAGACAAATAATGTTCTTACTGATGAGGTCAGAAGGTCAGCGAGTGGGCTCACACGCAAGCTCCTTCATGAGTGGAGTCAACTACACTTGGAGAATGGAGTCCTGTACCGCCAAAAACAAGAAAGAAAACAGTTAGTCCTACCCATTAAGTACCGGTCAGTTGCTCTAAAACATCTCCATGACAACATGGGACACGTTGGCACAGAACGTGTGCTCCATCTCGCCAGAGAACGTTTCTATTGGCCACACATGAAGAGATGTATAGAGGAGTATGTCACAAGAAAATGCAGTTGCATAAAACAAAAGAAACCCACCACACACATACGCGCGCCTATGGGTAGCCTGACCTCTGCTTCCCCTCTCGATCTGGTGTGCATAGACTACTTACATCTGGAGAAAAGCAAAGGGGGTTATGAGTACATTCTGGTAGTAATAGACCATTTTACCAGATTTGCTCAGGCTTACCCAACCAAAAATAAATCAGGACAAACTGCAGCTGAACGGATATACAACGACTACATACCCCGGCTGGGTTATCCAAATCGTCTCCACCATGATCAAGGACGCGAGTTTGAGAACGACCTTTTCCGCACCCTTGGACGGCTGTCAGGGGTCGGACACTCACGAACATCCCCATACCACCCTCAATGTAACCCCGCCGAGCGGTTCAACCGCACACTGCTGCAAATGTTACGGACACTGACAGACAGAGAAAAGGAGAGATGGAAAGAACATTTGCCACAAATGATACACGCATATAACTGTACTCGCCACGAGTCCACCGGATATTCACCTCATTACCTGCTGTATGGGCAACACCCCCGTCTCCCCGTGGATCTCTTGTTTGGATTATTGGGAAACGCCGAATCAGTGACACACAAAGGATATGTGGAGAAATGGTCAAAAAGGATGACGGAAGCGTACAAGATTGCAAACAAATCCAGCCTGTCATCAAGTGCAAAGAACAAGTCCTACTATGATCAAAAGGCGAGGGGCGTGGTCCTCAAATCAGGAGATCGAGTACTGGTTCGAAACATGGGTGAGCGAGGTGGACCCGGTAAGCTACGGTCATACTGGGAGAAGAGGATCTATGTGGTGAAGGAGCAAATTTCGGACAATCCTGTATATGTCATTCATCCTGAGGGAGACCCAAATGCAAGGAACAGAACCATACACAGAAACTTGCTGCTGCTAGTAAATGACTTGCTTGTTGAGAGTCCAGCACAGTCAGCTGACACTGTTTTAACTCCCCGTCAGAGACAAAAGCAACCTCAACAGAAGGCAAGCTCTGCTGACAATGATGGAATACCAGACACTGATGATGATGATGATGAGTGGACAGGAGGTTATTGGCTGAGAACACCTGTAGTCAGGATGGGAAATGATCAAGCTGGGCATGGCAGATCAGCGGCCTCAGAGCGGGAGCAAAGTCTAGTGTCAAAGCCATCTCCTGCAACAACGCCTGGTCAGACTCCAAAGAAACCGACCATGACCCACAAAGAATGGCCAAATACATCACCGACGAGAGAAACCGAACCTATGGACACATACTTACCAGATGGACGAGAGACACCTGAAAGAGACAATACACACACGGATGAGACAAACCTACCTGAAAGAGAACACGAACAAAACATTCCTGTAAAAGAGGATAAACAAAGCTCAAAGGACAGAGAAGTGGAATTAGTGGGAGATGAATCACAGACAAGTGAACAACCTGATGTCACTTACTTACCTCAGCCTGGAGAGGATGAGAAAAATTGACATGCTGAACAAGTACAGGAGGTAAGACCGAGTTATCCCCCTATTATGACTTGGCCTGCAGAAGATGCACACAGAGAGGTTAGGAGGTCGGCCAGAGAGAGGAGACCGAGGCCGATGTTCACTTATGAGTCACTGGGCCAACCTTCAATACAAACCCATGTTCCTACAAATTCCATTTCTTCACGGATTACCTCAGCCCCTCTACCTTTCATGCCACACATAACCAGACAGTTCATCCTACCTGCTCCTTACGCACCACAAATGTACATGCCTTACACATATTACATGCCAGTCACCACACAAATTTATTAGGAGGAAAAAAAAAAGGGGGGAGTTTTTTTTGTTTGTTTGTTTTGTTTTTGTTGTAACAAATGTCGGGAGCCATTTTTGTTTGTCGGGGTGGATGTGATACTCACAAAATAAGTGTTTTGTTGAGATTATTACTTTTTGTTTCCTTTCCTTCTATTGCAATTGTATTTTATTTTATTCTGACTTATAAAATTGAATACTAATGAGAGATTACAAAGAAGCACAGAATGACATGCTGTTTCATAAAATAGACACAGGGTGGCAGCACCCACCAGCAGCGTCACTCTGGGACCCTTAGCAATGCGCAGAGCAAGGTGAGCTCATAATCCGAATGAAAGGAGAATGAGCAACTGTTGTCCTGTGTCGCTGATTTCTTTGTAATATTTCCAATATCTCCAGGTTAGTTACACACCTTTTATGTAACTACAGATGTTTATAAGATAATATTAATCCCCGGTGATGTGTGGTCTGTAAGCTAAAAGTATGTGAAGTGTGTAAACGGTTAAGTCTGACGGTACGTAGTTGAGAAAATGGCGGCCGACGTCCGCATCAATTGATATATTTTGTTTGTTTCCTGTGGCTCCCGGGCATTTGTGGGTTATTGCTGTGTGTGGAAAGCAGCTGTGTGTGTAGTACAATGTTCAAAGGGTAGTAAGTTAATGCTAATGTACCGAGTAAGACCAGTTACGGCGGCAGCCTTGTTTTACGGCGCACGTGTTAATATTAGCCAATGATACAGTTTCAGTTCATAGGACTGGGCGCCAAGTTATGAGGCAGACATGTTTATTATTTAAGTTTGTGTTCATATAGTGTAAATGTAATACAGTTTAACTGCAAATGAGATTTATTCTGTCGTATAAAGTGAACACTTATAAAATGTACAGTTATTACAAAAATACTCTTTTGATGAGAGGACAATGACAGATGTTTAAAAGGGAGAAGTGCAGACATGATTGAAGATAGACAGAAAATGTGAGTTAAAGGGAAAATGTTTGTTTTTGGTTTCATACAAATTTTGATAAGTTAATGTTTGGAAAATATGTGAGGAGACATTTATGTAAAAACAGACCTTTGAAGAATATATGGCTTCATGTTATCCAAATGTGGATATAACCTGTGCTTCAATGCAAAGCAGACAAAAGAACAGAAAATAATTCATGATTGCAGATACAAAGTTAAAATGAAGTTAAAAATAAAGATAATCCGAATGAAAGGAGAATGAGCAACTGTTGTCCTGTGTCGCTGATTTCTTTGTAATATTTCCAATATCTCCAGGACACTCCTATCAGAAGATTATACATATATCTGCCAGCGGAGACCTAGCCGGGACCCGCTACATAAACATTTGTTTTTTTATGAATGTACCTGGTAATAAAGTAGTGTTTATGTGAGGGGGCATTAAGACTAAAAAGAAACGACAATATCACAACATTTCTATTGTTCCAGCATCGTGAACTGAAACTTGTAACTTGATATAAACACGTCTTGTATTACTGCCTCACTACGATATATCACCTACATTGTTTCCTAAATCTTGTTAGTCACTTTGGATAAAAGCATCAGCTAAATGCCTAATAGCTAAAAATACAACAGAAATGAAATCAAGAAATCAAATGTAAAACTAAAACATGGTCTTGAGTGTATGAACTCTCCATACAGAAGTGATTCCTTCTTCTTTCTGTTGTATCCAATCCACTTTATTTATATAGCACAATTTTAACAAACACAAGGTTTCCAAAGTGCTGTACAAGCAATAAAACAAAATAAATAGATAACACAATAGAAGCACCATAAAATATGAAGTACACAGTAAAAGAAGATGAAAAAATATGCATGTATACACATAAAATCAACACTCTACCTGGTGTCAAAAGCCAAAGAAAAAAGGTGGGTTTTAAGAAGTGTTTTAAAATGAGACGGAGAAGATATGTTTGATTCATATGAACACCAGTCTAAAGCATGCACGCAGTAATACATCCCATTTCTTTCCCAGTTTACACTCACATAAGACACAAAGCACTTTATTTTTACTTTTTGGGCATTTTGTCATAAATTGCTTTGCCGAAAGAAAACAATCAGCAGAAAGATTGTCATTATCACCAGTAAACAGCTTTCCACTCTGTGTGTGTGTGCTTGTGGACATGTGTTTATTTTCTCTTGTCACAACACATCTCTAAACACATCCCCATCAAAGTCAACATCCACAACAAGAAATGGAATGACTGGAATAAATCCAATCTAAAATATTATACTCAAAGTCCCTCCCAACTACACAATCTATGTGAATTATAGCCGTGACATTTGTGTTTTATTCAGGCAATTGTTGAAATGTCAAACAGTCAATGAAGTGTCTGACAGATGAAAGAATGTCATTGACTGATATCGCTCAGTCTGAGAATCACTCCATCAATTAAATCTGATTTATAATGCTGCAGAGGAAACATCGGATTTGTTTTGTGGGAAACATTACAGAATCCAGTCAACTCACTCCTAACATAAAATCTCCATTTAGACTCAATAACTGCATGTTTCATACACAAAATCATTCCTTTGAAACTTTCTGTTGTGTTGGGGCCTGAGGAAGAAAAACAATTAACATGAAACCCATTTTACATCCCGAAATGTGCTGGCAGAGAAATGAAATGCATTCAATACACCAGCAGATTTTCTTATTTGCGTCACAGAAAAGAAAAGCAGTCCCATTTTGTTTGTTCATCATTTCAACCCTTTCTTTGCATAAACATGAGGTAACAAAGTTACATGTTCTGAGGCTTAAAACATCAAGAATGCTTGGCAAGTGAATGTTTAAATCTATAATAAAGCTCGTTCACTGATGCATGTAGTGTATTATCAGCTTTGGCACAGGAATAAAACCCCAGTCATGTAGAGCCGGTGCAGATCATATGCACACGCTCATTAAAGCGTGAAAATACCTTCACGTGACTCACTGGAAAGGTCAAGTTGTCATATTTTGATCAAGAATAAAATGTGCAGGATTTCTGGAGGTCAACTCATGCCATTTCAGACACACAATTCGTCGAAAAAACAATAATAAAAGTATGAAAACAATGAAGACTTATTTTCAGGTCTTGTTTGGACGAATGATCTTGTTCCAGTTGAACCCTTCTGTTGCGTGCAAATTTTAGCAATGATTTAATGTGTGGGGTTATACTGACCACACAAATGTTTTAATATGTGATCGTTTACTCACATTTAAATTGTTATTTGCTTTTTTACTCACTTACTATAAATATATTATACTTATATATTATAAATAAAATATTTGTGATTTGTATATATTTTATTTGTACATCTGTTGCTGCAAAAACCACAAGAAGCATCCACAGGATTCTCATAGATGCAAAATATATAAAAAAAAAAATAATGCAAGCTATTGTTCCAGAAGGCGGCAAAAAAGAATATATGAAAATAACCAAAAACGTAACTATTATTTTCATCTAGTTATGTTGTTATCATATAAATGTATTTGCTAACTGCCTATTTTCGAAGCTTTTTTATTGAAATTTAAGATTAAATACTCAATGATGAAAAACATTTGTGAATAACTGAGCTGGATATATTACATTATTATATATTAGCAGGGCTCTAGAGTGCGACCAATTTGGTCGCACATGCGACCTAATTTCTCAATGGTGCGACTAAAAAAAATCTGAGGTTGCATCAGTGCGACCAGCCGTTCGAGAAAAAAAAGTCTCTGCGAAAGTATGCGATGAATTTAATATCAAAATGATTAACAAATGCATGCGCAGTCATCTGTGAACGTGATACAAGTTACTTGTATTTTAGTATTCACACACAAATGCCGTATGATTTGAATCTGTGAAATGTAGATTGTAATAAACATGAGGCGATTTGTACAAATAGAGACAGATTTGTGAATACAATGTTTTATTTTGTGTTCATGTATAATCATTTTGCGCATACCTATGATAAGTTGTGCATTTGTGTATCGTGCAACGCGCGTCCATTCATCCTGTTCTGTGCATTCGGATTTTGAGACGTTCTTTACACGGTTTTGCATTGGACAATCCACACACAAACAACATCAGATCCACGCACAACCGTGCATAAACTACGGCCTACCACTAGATGGCAGTCTCACAGAGCGACGAAGAGGTTTGCGGCAGAGGTTGCGATAGACTTTTTCCGTCATTTTGAACAACGTTATCGTTGTGTTAATATAAAAAGTGTAAAAATATTTTCAGTTCATTTTGAAACTATGGCGAAACAGAATAGACGGTGGTGAGCCGTCAAAATGACTCTCGCCCATTCAGGAAAACGGGATCAGTGGAGACTCGTGTATAAACAAGTCATTAGACTATGCCGTCTCACCACCGTCTAATCTATTTTGCAATAGATTCAAAACGAACTGAAAATAGTTTTACACTTTTCATAATAACACAACGATAACATTGTTTGAGGATCTGATTCTGCAATGCATGCATCTGTCACTTAATCAGACCCCCGCGTCGCGTGCTCACACATACACACAGGCGCGCACAGTGGTGCAGTGTTTACAAACTTTTTTCCTTCAGAGAGAGCGATAGCGACTAGCGTTATTTTGGATAAACCTTAACTTTAAGTACGGGGGAAATGTTTCTCTGCGTCTTTTCCGTTCAGTGAGCGGCAGAAGCAGCACATTCATAAAACAGCATCTTAAAGTAACTTGTAAGTGAATTAATAAATGATTAAAAAAACAGCGTTTTCAAGCTCCTGTCATTGTTACTGTTATGATTATAAACATTTGTCTGTAATTATTGTTTTATGTCTGACAACAGAAACATTAAATATGTGAACGACTTTATTGGGTATTCAGTTCCGTAAATTCAGAGAGTAAACGCTTGTACATAGTGATGATGTCACAAACATGCTAATTAGCACGTAATGTCAACCTCGGACCATAGTTGACAGATTTTTTACGAGCCTAGTGAAAATGTCTATCGCAACCTCTGCCGCAAACCTCAACATCTCTCCGTGAGACTGCCATCTAGTGGTAGGCCGTAGTTTATGCACGGTTGTGCGTGGATCTGATGTTGTTTGTGTGTGGATTGTCCAATGCAAAACCGTGTAAAGAACGTCTCAAAATCCGAATGCACAGAACAGGATGAATGGACGCAGGATACACAAATGCACAACTTCTCATTGGTATGCGCAAAATGATTATACATGAACACAAAATAAAACATTGTATTCACAAATCTGTCTCTATTTGTACAAATCGCCTCATGTTTATTACAATCTACATTTCACAGATTCAAATCATACGGCATTTGTTTGTGAATACTAAAATACAAGTGTAACTTGTGTCACGTTCACGGATGACTGTNGGCGCACGTGCTAATATTAGACAATGATACAGTTTCAGTTCATAGGACTGGGCGCCAAGTTATGAGGCAGACATGTTTATTATTTAAGTTTGTGTTCATATAGTGTAAAATGTAATACAGTTTAACTGCAAATGAGATTTATTCTGTCTTATAAAGTGAACACTTATAAAATGTACAGTTATTACAAAAATACTCTTTTGATGAGAGGACAATGACAGGTGTTTAAAGGGAGAAGTGCAGACATGATTGAAGATAGACAGAAAATGTGAGTTAAAGGGAAAATGTTTCTTTTTGGTTTCATACAAATTTTGATAATTTAATGTTTGGAAAATATGTGAGGAGACATTTATGTAAAAACAGACCTTTGAAGAATATATGGCTTCATGTTATCCAAATGTGGATATAACCTGTGCTTCAATGCAAAGCAGACAAAAGAACAGAAAATAATTCATGATTGCAGATACCAAGTTAAAATGAAGTTAAAAATAAAGATAATCCGAATGAAAGGAGAATGAGCAACTGTTGTCCTGTGTCGCTGATTTCTTTGTAATATTTCCAATATTTCCAGGACACTCCTATCAGAAGATTATACATATATCTGCCAGCGGAGACCTAGCCGGGACCCGCTACAGATTCTTGGGGGCTCGTCCGGGATATCTTCGGCGCCACCTATTGGATCGGGAGCCGAGTGATGACAACGCTGACCAGCAACTAGCCCTGTCCAGCCGTGGGGACTACGATCGTGAACGAGTGGAGGTCTGGGATCCAGAGCCGACTGCACCATCACCGAACTGTGTTGCCAACCGTGAGGGAGACGAGGAGCCATCATGGCGAGTGGTGGGAGGAAAAGCCTAGTGTGGGACATTAGGAAGAGCCTACTCACCTTGTCAGTTGAAGAGCTTCTTCGGGTCGCCAGAGCGGTGAGTCCAGTGTCGGACGTGGACCAGTCAGAGCTTGTGGAGGGAGATCAGGAGGAATGCTACGATCACATCAACTCGTTCATGTACAGTAAGCAGTTACTTGAAACAGAGGACGAGGGAATGGTTCAGTTGCTGATGTTAAAAGACGCTATTGATGATGTAGTGAAATGTCGTGATGATGATATGTCACTTCTAAATGTAAAGGGTGATTCTGAGTTACATACTGGGCATAGTGGTGATAAGCTTGATGACCATGTTGATTTTTCTGAGGGTTCTGTCATTATCCAAACACCTCCTGAAATCACCACAGACACTCACAAACAGAATCGCCACACACCTATTTCAGTCAGTACTACATCGCCTAGTGATATTGCTGAACTAGATTCAGGCTCAGTTAAGGCTACAATGTTAAATGCACCTGACACAGCGAACCCTGATTTGCTTAAAGTGCTCGCTAGCTACGAAGAGCTTAGCAAGAAACTCATACAGTATATACCAGCACATGCTTCGCCGCCACAGACACATATACCCCCATCCTCAGTCCTGCTTAGGCAGCCCGGCAGAAACCCACCGGGTGAGCCTGCCTCTCAGTCGGCTCGCGAGGGGATGGTGTCCTTAAGGGAACTCAGTTACCTTCCTCGGAGAGAGTTCAAAGTGCAAGGCGGGCAGATCGGTGATCAATCCTCAGATATCAGCTACAATAATGTCTGCAGGCAAATTGATGATGGAATCAAAGAAGGTTTCTCAGACTCAGAGATTGTTCGTGGTGTGCTCAAAATCATAAGACCAGGCATATTCAAAGAGATGTTGATAAACAAAGACGACATGGCAGTGACTGAACTCAAGGGATTTCTCCAAACTCACCTAAGAGAAAAAAACAGCACAGAGCTATTCCAAGAGTTGATGTGTACGAAACAGGATGAGATTGAGACACCACAACAATTTCTCTATCATGTGATAGGTTTAAAACAACGCATCCTATTGACATCAAAATTGGCTGACACTGACATTAAATACTCCGCAGCTACAGTGCAAGATATTTTCCTACATACAGTGTACCAAGGCTTTGGGTACAAACACACTGACATACGCAGAGAGCTCAAACCTTTGTTGACAAACAGTGGGATCACTGATGAGATGATTCTTCGTCATGTGATGAAAATCACTAGTGAAGAAAACGAGAGAATGAAAAGACTTGGCTCTTCCAGCCGACAGACTGTAACAAATGCGCACAGCGCACAGCTCGAGACTGATGTGGTAAAGACACCTAGCACAAAGTCAGAGAGTGTAGGATCCAAGTCAAATCAAACAAAACCAGATCCCCTGAGAGACCTCACGACCAAAGTAGAGGAGCTCACCAGACTGGTTGAGACCATGCAAAAACAAAACCAACAACAGCTAACTTACAATGGGCGCCAGTACAGTCAAAATAGGACACAATATAAACGTGGAAAACTCTATGGTTGACCAAGCTGAGTGGAACAAGACAGACAAGACTGCAAACACTGTTTCACATGTGGGGAGGAAGGACACCGTGCAGCAGGCTGTCTAAAACGACCAAAGAAGCAGGGAAACTCCAATCGGGCACTGGAGAGGGACATCTAGTGACCGAGTCTGGAAATAAGTCCCAACCAGAAAGTAAAGCCAACAATGACAAAACATTTCCCCCCTCATCCTCAACCCCAGTAACGGCAAGCACATTAAGTCACTGTAACCAAGTAGCTCAGCTCCCTCCCCAGTCACCACGTGTAGCTAAAGCTAGAGCTGTTGCTAGCCTGATTGGGAAAAAGGCCCTAGTTCAGAGCTATCTAAATGGCTTAGCAGTCACTTCTTTGCTCGACTCTGGGTCACAGGTCAGTATAGTCAGCCGTGCCTGGAAAGAAGAGTACCTACCTGACCTAAGTATTCACTCAGTTTCTGAGATCTTAGGGGAGGAGGAACTGAAGGTTATTGCAGCAAATGGTAGTCTCATCCCGTATGATGGGTGGGTAGCTATTACAGTGAACTTGCCCGGGAACTTGGACCCCAACCTGTCCATTAGTGTCCCATTCCTCATCAGCAGCTACCCCATGGATAGACCATTAATTGGCTTTAATGTTTTGGAAGTGCTAATTTGTGACAAACCAGAGAGACTAGCGCCAGTACTTGCTAGCCTTCTTAGCAATGCCATATCTGTTCCCAAAGAAACAGCTGAAGCTCTCGTCAACTTTATTCAGACAGCAAAGCCAGTCATGCAGCAGGGACGCTTAAGAACAGGTGCCAAGGATATCGTGCTCCCAGCTGGTCAAGTGTTGTGGGTGAAGTGTCAGATTCCGTCAAACATGGATGCCTCTATCCGATTGGTGTTGTTCGAGACAGATGAAGACCGCCTATCGTCTGGACAGTGGGATACAGGGCCAGGTTTGTTTGAAATCCAGAACCCAACAAAGCCCTATGTCACCATTCCAATTGGTAACAACACCAATCATGACATCACAATACCACGTAAAACAGCTCTAGGGATCCTGCAGCGTGTTGAAAATGTTGTGGAGGCAGATATCCTGGACAAAGCACAGCCTGCAGCGACTGTCAGTCAGGTCACCACCACTCAGGTCGGCAACTCAGATCTACATCTGTGGGACCCACCTGTAAACCTCGACCATCTGGAGGAAGAACAGCAAGAGGCTGCTAGAAAGATGCTCCATGAAGAGTCAGACGCCTTTGCTAGGGATGGAAATGACCTTGGCTGTATCCCAAATCTGCAGATGGTGATCAACCTCAACGACGATGTTCCTGTGCAGAGAGCGTACACATCCATTCCCAAACCACTGTTTAAAGAAGTAAAAGACTACATTCAAGATCTTCTTGTAAAGGGTTGGATAGTGAAATCTAAGTCTGCCTATTCTGCCCCAGTTGTATGTGTGCGGAAGAAGGACGGCACACTTCGCCTCTGCATAGATTATCGTCTCCTAAACCAAAAAACCGTACCCGACAGACATCCACTGCCGCGAATACAGGATTTGATAGACACGCTAGGTGGGTACTCAATGTTCAGCATACTGGACCAAGGTAAAGCTTACCACCAGGGGTTTATGGCAGAAGGGTCACGCCATCTCACTGCCTTCATCACCCCCTGGGGGCTCTACGAATGGGTAAGGATCCCATTTGGACTTTCTAATGCACCTGCAGCTTTTCAAAGGAGCATGGAGGAGATGTTAGGCTCTCTGAGAGACGACTACTGCATCCCGTACCTGGATGACCTACTGTGCTACTCCAGATGTTTCAGTGGCCACGTGGAGGTGATTCGCAAGGTCCTCCAAGCACTGCAGCATCATGGGGTGAAGCTACGGGCAGAAAAGTGCGAGATGTTTCAGAAGGAGGTTCGCTATGTTGGACGCTTGGTGTCGGCTGAGGGAGTTCGAATTGACCCCAAAGACCTCGAGGCAGTGGTGCCTTTAAAAACCAAAACGCCCCAAACGGTTGGTGACCTCCGACGGGTTCTCGGCTTCCTGAGTTATTACCGTGCCTACATTCAGGACTTTGCTAAGATAGCAAAACCATTGTATGAGCTGCTCCAAGTTAAGTCCTCCATGCCCCAACCCCTTCCACGTCACTGCAAGTCCAAGGTTCCACAACTTCCGTCCAAAACACCCATCGAGTGGAAGGCTGATCACCAAAGCACCTTGGAAAGGCTTGTCACTATGCTGACCAACCCCCCAGTCCTCGCATACCCCAACTTCGAGGAGCCATTCGTCCTACACACGGATGCATCGGAGAAAGGGCTCGGAGCAATCCTCTATCAACGACAGTGTGGAAAAATGCGAGTCATCGGATATGGATCACTAACTCTGACACCTGCTGAAAGGAACTACCGACTCCACAGCGGAAAACTCGAGTTCCTTGCTCTGAAGTGGGCAGTGTGTGAGAAATTTAGAGACTATCTCTTCTACGCTCCACATTTTACCATCTACACTGATAACAATCCGCTTACCTACGTCATGAGCACTGCGAAACTCAATGCAGTTGGACATCGCTGGGTTGGAGAATTGTCAGAGTTCCACTTCATTATTAAATACAGACCTGGAAAAAACAATGTAGACGCCGACACGCTCTCACGCATCCCACTCGATATTGACAACTATGTGGCGACATGCACGGAGGAGCTGTCTCAGGATGTGCTGCATGCGACTTGGGAAGGGGGTAGAGCAGCCCAGAAGAAAGATGTAGCCTGGATAGCTGCACTTTACACCTCCTCTGCTGATGCAATGTCACAGCCTCATTCACTCTTGCCTGAAATAAGCCACGAAGAGCTGGCAAAAGCCCAACGAGATGACCCTGGAATAGGGGAAATAATGAGACTGAAAGAGACAAATAATGTTCTTACTGATGAGGTCAGAAGGTCAGCGAGTGGGCTCACACGCAAGCTCCTTCATGAGTGGAGTCAACTACACTTGGAGAATGGAGTCCTGTACCGCCAAAAACAAGAAAGAAAACAGTTAGTCCTACCCATTAAGTACCGGTCAGTTGCTCTAAAACATCTCCATGACAACATGGGACACGTTGGCACAGAACGTGTGCTCCATCTCGCCAGAGAACGTTTCTATTGGCCACACATGAAGAGATGTATAGAGGAGTATGTCACAAGAAAATGCAGTTGCATAAAACAAAAGAAACCCACCACACACATACGCGCGCCTATGGGTAGCCTGACCTCTGCTTCCCCTCTCGATCTGGTGTGCATAGACTACTTACATCTGGAGAAAAGCAAAGGGGGTTATGAGTACATTCTGGTAGTAATAGACCATTTTACCAGATTTGCTCAGGCTTACCCAACCAAAAATAAATCAGGACAAACTGCAGCTGAACGGATATACAACGACTACATACCCCGTCTGGGTTATCCAAATCGTCTCCACCATGATCAAGGACGCGAGTTTGAGAACGACCTTTTCCGCACCCTTGGACGGCTGTCAGGGGTCGGACACTCACGAACATCCCCATACCACCCTCAATGTAACCCCGCCGAGCGGTTCAACCGCACACTGCTGCAAATGTTACGGACACTGACAGACAGAGAAAAGGAGAGATGGAAAGAACATTTGCCACAAATGATACACGCATATAACTGTACTCGCCACGAGTCCACCGGATATTCACCTCATTACCTGCTGTATGGGCAACACCCCCGTCTCCCCGTGGATCTCTTGTTTGGATTATTGGGAAACGCCGAATCAGTGACACACAAAGGATATGTGGAGAAATGGTCAAAAAGGATGACGGAAGCGTACAAGATTGCAAACAAATCCAGCCTGTCATCAAGTGCAAAGAACAAGTCCTACTATGATCAAAAGGCGAGGGGCGTGGTCCTCAAACCAGGAGATCGAGTACTGGTTCGAAACATGGGTGAGCGAGGTGGACCCGGTAAGCTACGGTCATACTGGGAGAAGAGGATCTATGTGGTGAAGGAGCAAATTTCGGACAATCCTGTATATGTCATTCATCCTGAGGGAGACCCAAATGCAAGGAACAGAACCATACACAGAAACTTGCTGCTGCTAGTAAATGACTTGCCTGTTGAGAGTCCAGCACAGTCAACTGACACTGTTTTAACTCCCCGTCAGAGACAAAAGCAACCTCAACAGAAGGCAAGCTCTGCTGACAATGATGGAATACCAGACACTGATGATGATGATGATGAGTGGACAGGAGGTTATTGGCTGAGAACACCTGTAGTCAGGATGGGAAATGATCAAGCTGGGCATGGCAGATCAGCGGCCTCAGAGCGGGAGCAAAGTCTAGTGTCAAAGCCATCTCCTGCAACAACGCCTGGTCAGACTCCAAAGAAACCGACCATGACCCACAAAGAATGGCCAAATACATCACCGACGAGAGAAACCGAACCTATGGACACATACTTACCAGATGGACGAGAGACACCTGAAAGAGACAATACACACACGGATGAGACAAACCTACCTGAAAGAGAACACGAACAAAACATTCCTGTAAAAGAGGATAAACAAAGCTCAAAGGACAGAGAAGTGGAATTAGTGGGAGATGAATCACAGACAAGTGAACAACCTGATGTCACTTACTTACCTCAGCCTGGAGAGGATGAGAAAAATAGACATGCTGAACAAGTACAGGAGGAAAGACCGAGTTATCCCCCTATTATGACTTGGCCTGCAGAAGATGCACACAGAGAGGTTAGGAGGTCGGCCAGAGAGAGGAGACCGAGGCCGATGTTCACTTATGAGTCACTGGGCCAACCTTCAATACAAACCCATGTTCCTACAAATTCCATTTCCTCACGGATTACCTCAGCCCCTCTACCTTTCATGCCACACATAACCAGACAGTTCATCCTACCTGCTCCTTACGCACCACAAATGTACATGCCTTACACATATTACATGCCAGTCACCACACAAATTTATTAGGAGGAAAAAAAAAAGGGGGGAGTTTTTTTTGTTTGTTTGTTTTGTTTTTGTTGTAACAAATGTCGGGAGCCATTTTTGTTTGTCGGGGTGGATGTGATACTCACAAAATAAGTGTTTTGTTGAGATTATTACTTTTTGTTTCCTTTCCTTCTATTGCAATTGTATTTTATTTTATTCTGACTTATAAAATTGAATACTAATGAGAGATTACAAAGAAGCACAGAATGACATGCTGTTTCATAAAATAGACACAGGGTGGCAGCACCCACCAGCAGCGTCACTCTGGGACCCTTAGCAATGCGCAGAGCAAGGTGAGCTCATAATCCGAATGAAAGGAGAATGAGCAACTGTTGTCCTGTGTCGCTGATTTCTTTGTAATATTTCCAATATATCCAGGTTAGTTACACACCTTTTATGTAACTACAGATGTTTATAAGATAATATTAATCCCCGGTGATGTGTGGTCTGTAAGCTAAAAGTATGTGAAGTGTGTAAACGGTTAAGTCTGACGGTACGTAGTTGAGAAAATGGCGGACGACGTCCGCATCAATTGATATATTTTGTTTGTTTCATGTGGCTCCCGAGCATATGTGGGTTATTACTGTGTGTGGAAAGCAACTGTGTGTGTAGTACAATGTTCAAAGGGTAGTAAGTTAATGCTAATGTACCGAGTAAGACCAGTTACGGCGGCAGCCTTGTTTTACGGCGCACGTGTTAATATTAGCCAATGATACAGTTTCAGTTCATAGGACTGGGCGCCAAGTTATGAGGCAGACATGTTTATTATTTAAGTTTGTATTCATATAGTGTAAAAGTAATACAGTTTAACTGCAAATGAGATTTATTCTGTCGTATAAAGTGAACACTTATAAAATGTACAGTTATTACAAAAATACTCTTTTGATGAGAGGACAATGACAGATGTTTAAAAGGGAGAAGTGCAGACATGATTGAAGATAGACAGAAAATGTGAGTTAAAGGGAAAATGTTTGTTTTTGGTTTCATACAAATTTTGATAAGTAAATGTTTGGAAAATATGTGAGGAGACATTTATGTAAAAACAGACCTTTGAAGAATATATGGCTTCATGTTATCCAAATGTGGATATAACCTGTGCTTCAATGCAAAGCAGACAAAAGAACAGAAAATAATTCATGATTGCAGATACAAAGTTAAAATGAAGTTAAAAATAAAGATAATCCGAATGAAAGGAGAATGAGCAACTGTTGTCCTGTGTCGCTGATTTCTTTGTAATATTTCCAATATCTCCAGGACACTCCTATCAGAAGATTATACATATATCTGCCAGCGGAGACCTAGCCGGGACCCGCTACATAAACATTTGTTTTTTTATGAATGTACCTGGTAATAAAGTAGTGTTTATGTGAGGGGGCATTAAGACTAAAAAGAAACGACAATATCACAACATTTCTATTGTTCCAGCATCGTGAACTGAAACTTGTAACTTGATATAAACACGTCTTGTATTACTGCCTCACTACGATATATCACCTACATTGTTTCCTAAATCTTGTTAGTCACTTTGGATAAAAGCATCAGCTAAATGCCTAATAGCTAAAAATACAACAGAAATGAAATCAAGAAATCAAATGTAAAACTAAAACATGGTCTTGAGTGTATGAACTCTCCATACAGAAGTGATTCCTTCTTCTTTCTGTTGTATCCAATCCACTTTATTTATATAGCACAATTTTAACAAACACAAGGTTTCCAAAGTGCTGTACAAGCAATAAAACAAAATAAATAGATAACACAATAGAAGCACCATAAAATATGAAGTACACAGTAAAAGAAGATGAAAAAATATGCATGTATACACATAAAATCAACACTCTACCTGGTGTCAAAAGCCAAAGAAAAAAGGTGGGTTTTAAGAAGTGTTTTAAAATGAGACGGAGAAGATATGTTTGATTCATATGAACACCAGTCTAAAGCATGCACGCAGTAATACATCCCATTTCTTTCCCAGTTTACACTCACATAAGACACAAAGCACTTTATTTTTACTTTTTGGGCATTTTGTCATAAATTGCTTTGCCGAAAGAAAACAATCAGCAGAAAGATTGTCATTATCACCAGTAAACAGCTTTCCACTCTGTGTGTGTGTGCTTGTGGACATGTGTTTATTTTCTCTTGTCACAACACATCTCTAAACACATCCCCATCAAAGTCAACATCCACAACAAGAAATGGAATGACTGGAATAAATCCAATCTAAAATATTATACTCAAAGTCCCTCCCAACTACACAATCTATGTGAATTATAGCCGTGACATTTGTGTTTTATTCAGGCAATTGTTGAAATGTCAAACAGTCAATGAAGTGTCTGACAGATGAAAGAATGTCATTGACTGATATCGCTCAGTCTGAGAATCACTCCATCAATTAAATCTGATTTATAATGCTGCAGAGGAAACATCGGATTTGTTTTGTGGGAAACATTACAGAATCCAGTCAACTCACTCCTAACATAAAATCTCCATTTAGACTCAATAACTGCATGTTTCATACACAAAATCATTCCTTTGAAACTTTCTGTTGTGTTGGGGCCTGAGGAAGAAAAACAATTAACATGAAACCCATTTTACATCCCGAAATGTGCTGGCAGAGAAATGAAATGCATTCAATACACCAGCAGATTTTCTTATTTGCGTCACAGAAAAGAAAAGCAGTCCCATTTTGTTTGTTCATCATTTCAACCCTTTCTTTGCATAAACATGAGGTAACAAAGTTACATGTTCTGAGGCTTAAAACATCAAGAATGCTTGGCAAGTGAATGTTTAAATCTATAATAAAGCTCGTTCACTGATGCATGTAGTGTATTATCAGCTTTGGCACAGGAATAAAACCCCAGTCATGTAGAGCCGGTGCAGATCATATGCACACGCTCATTAAAGCGTGAAAATACCTTCACGTGACTCACTGGAAAGGTCAAGTTGTCATATTTTGATCAAGAATAAAATGTGCAGGATTTCTGGAGGTCAACTCATGCCATTTCAGACACACAATTCGTCGAAAAAACAATAATAAAAGTATGAAAACAATGAAGACTTATTTTCAGGTCTTGTTTGGACGAATGATCTTGTTCCAGTTGAACCCTTCTGTTGCGTGCAAATTTTAGCAATGATTTAATGTGTGGGGTTATACTGACCACACAAATGTTTTAATATGTGATCGTTTACTCACATTTAAATTGTTATTTGCTTTTTTACTCACTTACTATAAATATATTATACTTATATATTATAAATAAAATATTTGTGATTTGTATATATTTTATTTGTACATCTGTTGCTGCAAAAACCACAAGAAGCATCCACAGGATTCTCATAGATGCAAAATATATAAAAAAAAAAATAATGCAAGCTATTGTTCCAGAAGGCGGCAAAAAAGAATATATGAAAATAACCAAAAACGTAACTATTATTTTCATCTAGTTATGTTGTTATCATATAAATGTATTTGCTAACTGCCTATTTTCGAAGCTTTTTTATTGAAATTTAAGATTAAATACTCAATGATGAAAAACATTTGTGAATAACTGAGCTGGATATATTACATTATTATATATTAGCAGGGCTCTAGAGTGCGACCAATTTGGTCGCACATGCGACCTAATTTCTCAATGGTGCGACTAAAAAAAATCTGAGGTTGCATCAGTGCGACCAGCCGTTCGAGAAAAAAAAGTCTCTGCGAAAGTATGCGATGAATTTAATATCAAAATGATTAACAAATGCATGCGCAGTCATCTGTGAACGTGATACAAGTTACTTGTATTTTAGTATTCACACACAAATGCCGTATGATTTGAATCTGTGAAATGTAGATTGTAATAAACATGAGGCGATTTGTACAAATAGAGACAGATTTGTGAATACAATGTTTTATTTTGTGTTCATGTATAATCATTTTGCGCATACCTATGATAAGTTGTGCATTTGTGTATCGTGCAACGCGCGTCCATTCATCCTGTTCTGTGCATTCGGATTTTGAGACGTTCTTTACACGGTTTTGCATTGGACAATCCACACACAAACAACATCAGATCCACGCACAACCGTGCATAAACTACGGCCTACCACTAGATGGCAGTCTCACAGAGCGACGAAGAGGTTTGCGGCAGAGGTTGCGATAGACTTTTTCCGTCATTTTGAACAACGTTATCGTTGTGTTAATATAAAAAGTGTAAAAATATTTTCAGTTCATTTTGAAACTATGGCGAAACAGAATAGACGGTGGTGAGCCGTCAAAATGACTCTCGCCCATTCAGGAAAACGGGATCAGTGGAGACTCGTGTATAAACAAGTCATTAGACTATGCCGTCTCACCACCGTCTAATCTATTTTGCAATAGATTCAAAACGAACTGAAAATAGTTTTACACTTTTCATAATAACACAACGATAACATTGTTTGAGGATCTGATTCTGCAATGCATGCATCTGTCACTTAATCAGACCCCCGCGTCGCGTGCTCACACATACACACAGGCGCGCACAGTGGTGCAGTGTTTACAAACTTTTTTCCTTCAGAGAGAGCGATAGCGACTAGCGTTATTTTGGATAAACCTTAACTTTAAGTACGGGGGAAATGTTTCTCTGCGTCTTTTCCGTTCAGTGAGCGGCAGAAGCAGCACATTCATAAAACAGCATCTTAAAGTAACTTGTAAGTAAATTAATAAATGATTAAAAAACAGCGTTTTCAAGCACCTGCCATTGTTACTGTTATGATTATAAACATTTGTCTGTAATTATTGTTTTATGTCTGACAACAGAAACATTAAATATGTGAACGACTTTATTGGGTATTCAGTTCCGTAAGTTCAGAGAGTAAACGCATGTACATAGTGATGATGTCACAAACATGCTAATTAGCACGTAACATCAACCTTGGACCATAGTGATGGGTAAAAATAGATTATGACGGATTTTTTATGAGCCTGTTAGTCAAAATGACGGACAATGAAAAAGTCTAGCGCAACCTCTGCCGCAAACAGAACATCCTTGAGAACATCCTAGGTTCTCAAAGCCTTTGAAAATTGTACGTCAGCTTGGTTCATGCACTTACCAGTTGTCAGATGTGAAAACTTGGCATGCCTCTCATCTTTCTCTAATAAACATACACATGACTATCAAAATAACAAATGTATCTGTCCAGCAAACACACGTTACGGACCCCTCATGGTTCTCCAGGTAAAAGCGTCTGGAAGAATGAACACATGCCATTCAAAACATTCGTAAATAAGTCAATCAATCACATAACAAACATGTATATCATTCATTAACAACAACAAACAAAAGTTAATTCTGGTGCGCTGTCTGACAGAGATTCACAGAGAAAAGAAGCTCTCCATACAACAGAGTCATGGTGACGCGCGCGCACACACACACACACACACACACACACACACACACACAACCACACACACACACACACACACACACACACACACACACACACACACACACACACACACACACACACACACACACACACACACACACACACACACACACACACACAGAGCAGTGAGCAGCCATTGCAGTTGGGGGGATCGGTGCCTTGCTCAAGGGTCTCACCTCAGCCGTGGTATTGACCCTTTGCTAAGCCCCGCCCTCCTTAGTTACTGTTGCCACGCCTGTCAAGCTTTCACGCCTGGCAAGTGTAAGTGTGTATGCACCGGTGTCAGACATTCCCAATGAGATAATTATGGAGTTTAAATGGATCCAAAACTCACGCGTATGGAATCCGCGCGCGCACGCGCGATGCAAACGCGCATAATGATAACCACGCGCGGAAAGCTGCTCCGCGAGGGCGCATTTAAACGCCTCCAAAGTCTCAGAACTCAATTCAACGAGCGAGCAAGTGTGAGCAATTGCGAGAGCATAGAGATAATCGCGCGCGCGCTCGTCAAAGCCTCTGCTCGCGGACTGAGTTTTTGCTCGCGGAGCAGAAATGCGCCCGCGCGAGGATTCTTTTCCGTTTGCGGATACTGTTCTGCTCGCTCGCGGAGTTTAAATGCGCCCTCGCGGAGCAGCTTTCCGCGCGTGGTTATCATTATGCGCGTTTGCATCGCGCGTGCGGATTCCATGCGCGTGAGTTTTGGGTCCATTTAAACTCCATAGCCAGGCTACTGCTCACACGTCGTGGGTCTAATCTACGCCTTGGACCTGGCAAGAGCCAGAGATGCTGAGCTGAGCCATACATCATCAACAACACAAACACATTTCCGTCTTGCCTTTAATCATCTTATTTTACGTTCAAATATATACATTATGAACAAAGAACCGTCATTATTTCCAAGCGATGATGTGCTGAGTTAGCTAGCTAGCTAACATTAGCGTGCTCTTACCTTGGAGCAAACATAGGTGTTTTTGTTAATCCTGTCGACCTAGTGGGACATTCTAAAACACTTAACGTACCTAAACAGCGATAAAGGAAAACCAAGTTTCTGTCAAAGTTTACTTCTAATAAACACATGCTGCTGTCAGGCCCGGATTAAGAATTCAGAGGCCCCTGGGCACAAGTGTTTTATGGACCCCCCCACATACACATGCACACAATAATGTTTTTAATTAGCCTACCATGCGTATAAACACCTCTATCTTTTACAGGATTACATTGACAAGTTACAAACTATGATCACAACCTGAAGGACTATATCAACACCTGTACACATCCTCCATCATACTTTACACCTCATGATTGCAACAATGCTTTTCTGGACCAGCAACAACAATATTAAGACATTTCCCAGCATACTGTAACTCACTGGCATATGCAAGCAGCACACACTACCACACCTCTACCAAATCAGTTCTATCAGATTCTTCCATAATTCACACACAAACATGCAGGACATGCAAAACTGATCTTAAGAGAAAATATAAGAACTTTCTTAAGATAAATTACAGAAGGTTTTTAAGAATATTCTTAAATGCAATTTTCAAATATTTTCATCTTTATTTTTCTAAGAATAAATGGGCAGTCTTTGTCAATGATTGTACTTCAAGAGTAATTTGTCTATTTGTTAAACTTTATTTGTATAACAAGCACCTTGCGACTCACGTTCTTATTTAAGCGTGTAATGTGTTACAGTAAACGGCATTAACGAGTATTATAAGTATAATTATTTAGCATATACATTATGACATCATCATATGTGTGCGTATGTCAACATTTTGCAATGTATGTAAAAGCACTGTGGATTATCTAATAATGAAGTCTTAATATTGGTAAAGTAGGGCAGGTACTGATCAACATTATATCAATATAAAATAATTCATAATTGGCATGGAAGCACCACCAAATAAATGTAAAAAACGCTTACCTTTTAAGATTTAAGACAGCCGCGAGGGTATATCAACTCATGTTTACAACAATAAATCCGTTCTCATTGACATACTGTGTTTTCAGTTTCTGTTGTCAGTTCATGACGCGACATCATCTAACAACTCACAATAAAAAGCGGTGATTTCGGCTAACGTTATATGATCTTTCACACAGCCTCATGGTAACCATGTGCATATTTACGGATGAAATTTGTTCATGTTTATATATCCAAACAGTCGATAACAGTGACAGGCTGTTGGAAACGCTGTTTCGTACTCATTTTATTCACGGGTCACCTGTCGTACCGTGGTGCTTCTTCCTGCCGCTCACTGTACAGAGTTACGCCGAGAGAAGGGATTCCTGCGCCGGGAAAGAGAGACCTCGCGCTCGCGGGGCAGCACTGGTGACATTTTCCCACTGAATGAAGGCTAAGGTTTATCCAAGAAGTGGATATATAGATTTGTCGCTATGTGCTTCTTCTGAACAAAAGCCGCTAGATGGCTCGTAAAAGTGACTAAATCAAAAGACAGATTTTCTAATTCAGAAACAATGTTTTGTGTGTGCACCTCCATGTGCGCACACAAATGAATTTGGCGTAAACGCTGTTATGTGAAATTTTCTTTCCCTTGCCTGGGCGCCAAGCACGCATGGGCCCCTGGGCCTGTGCCCATAATGCCCATTGGATAATCCGGCCCTGGCTGCTGTCAAAAGAACGAGCTCTTGGTCCGCGGATAAAGTGAATAATATCACGTTAAGCGTTCTCACCATAGAAGTCTATTATAAGAGAAAACATCTTAACGTGTCTTAGACAAATTTCTGTCATTTTAGTTGTAATTAATACTTCAAAAGCCACCGTGCATTGTGTTAAAAAGTGCAGTAGGGGCCTCTTTCTGCCCTGTCTGAAACCAATATTAAGAAATGAGGCTGAAGGTAATAAAGTTGCTAACTCCTGGCTTCAGTGTTGTTACGTCGAGCTGAAAAGCCTGTGGAGCAAACTAGAACAAAACAGTACAAATGTTTCTAAAAGCTCTGATAAAAAGGGACAGAAATATAAATGAGATGATACAGCGCGTTGTTTAGGTACGTTACGCCACGACTGCCTAAAAGTTGGCTCGATGGCGCCACCTGGGGTCAGTTACATAAACACAGCCGACTGTCTGTCTTAACAGCTACTCTCACAGACTAGCAATTGGTAGGACTAATCAGTCTTATTTCTCATATTTCAATTACACCAATTTACATTTTAACTGACTTGAAATAGTTGTAACCAGTTTTGAGGAAAATAATGAGATGACCGGCCCCTGGATCACGTCATTATGAAATCTGCTGTAGTGTCACATCTCACTCGTTTGCAGACAAATCATATTTTGTGTTTTATTTAACATTGGAATAAACAGTACATTCCTAATGAGTGTGTAATTTGTTTGTTATTGTTGCACAATAACACTGTGAAGTCTCTCTTATCTCTAGGAATTATTGAAACTCTTTACATGTCAGCACAGAATCTGAAAGCATATTACAAATCTTATTCCATTCACTGAAGCAGACACAGCACACTGAAATGAGCTCAATAATGGTGGAAAACGACTGATTTCTCTTTACATCCGTAACTCTATCATAACTGCTGTCTGCTTCACAGATGAAGGTTAGTAGTTCAGTTCTCAGACATAAGAGGACAACTTTATTGACATTACAAAATCAAAACAAATGACAAAAAATAAATAAACTTTACATGTTTACTTTGACATTATAACTCTGACATGGAAAAACGCAAAGAGCCAAGACAGACTGTACAGCTTTATGACACCGGAGGAAAAACTTACATTCAAACGTGAAGCAAAACTTCAGAAGTCTACAAGTAACAGTCAAATAAATCCTTTAAGAGATGAGGTAGTTTGTTATTTGAAATGTTTTGAAGCGATTTTGAAATGATGGCCATAAAGGGACAGTTCACCCAAAAATAAAAATGTATGAATATCTGAATAAATGTCTTTGTTCTGGAAAGAATTCTTGTGACCAAACAGTTCTTGGCCGTCATTGACTAGCATAGTAGAAAAATGACAATGCTTTGCTTTTCTACATTCTTCAAAATATCTCCATTTGCGTTCAACAGAACAAAGACATGTATACAGATTAGAAACAACTCAAGGGTGAGTAAATGATGACAGAATTTCCTTTTTCTTGAACACATGCACCAGAAAAATAAATGATTCCTAAGAAAAGACGCAGATTTTCTCCACTGAATCCAGTCGCTGGTTGTCATGGCAATATGCCATACTGCACATATTACTGTACATGTCATGGGCTGACTTCAGTACATGGATTCTTCAGCGAGCACATCTGGAAAAGAAAGTCAAAGTGATTGAGTATATGATATTTGTGAGCTGTTTTCTCATAGGATGATTTATTCACCTTCTCTGATGTCGCCATACAGACAACGGTTGAGTTGATTCAACTCAGAATTGATGTCACAGCAGTCGTGTGTGTTGACCGTCAGAGGCGTCCGTACGGGAAGACTCTGGACATGATTTTCTTTCACCACGTCCAGGTCGCGCAGAATGCCTTCGATGATTCCCTGGTCCAGAAGCGGCTCGGGTGCGTGCAGCCAGCAGGAGGCGCCGTTGGCACGTGAGATGTGTGAGCTGTACGCATCGAAGCTGCTGGCCAGAGAGTAGATCTGACGGGCCAGTACGCTGATCTCGTCCCGCTCCGTCTCGCTGTATTGGAAGCGTCTCTCTGATACGGGTGAGGACTCTGGGGTGAGCAATGCACCGTGGGGCAGAAGAAACGAGCGGAGGTCCTCGGGATGGAGAGCGCATTCGGATCGGTAAACGGGGACCAGGTGAGCGTCGGGCACACGGGTGTGGAGGTCACGGGGCGGATCAGAGAACAGCTGAGATCCCAGACTCAAGGCTCCGAGAGGGAACTGATCCAAACCCTCACATCCCACCAGAACATCTACGGCACGGTAAGCCTCAGACAGGAAGTCAGAAGCGAGAGAGGACGTGGGGCTGTAGGGAGGGGTGCAGAAGAGCGAGCTTGTGTGCTCCTCGTGCGTGTAATGGCGCTTGATCTCGGACGTCCTCCTGGTTTTGGTCCTGGGTTCATGTGTCTGTGTTTCACACTCGCTCTGTCTCTTTAAACAGCGTCCAGGCCGCCGCGACGAGGACATCGACGCCCTGCTGTAGAGCTTCTCTTTGAGATAGATGGCCTCTGTTTCACTGCAGACACACAAGAACATGGGTCACGTATGACGTCTACTAAACGCGGCAGAAATCAGTTCGGGTGTGCAGACAGAGACAAAGATGGCTCACCCGATGACGTGGTTTTTGCAGCCAATCACTCGTCTAGCTCCTTCCATACCGACCCTCACATAGATCCAGACCCACGCCAGATCTTCACGCTGCAGTCTGACAACCATCTGCACTTCTGTGTCTCCATCATCTTCTACTGCGGAGCAGAAAAATACATTTTTGTTCATCTGAATTCAAAAGCGAAGGTCACTTCTGTTTCACTTCACTCACCCAAACGCTTGTGCAGGCCCGCGCTCACCGTGAGGTCATCAGGGTGTAGAAGGCGGTACCACGATCGACCTATCAGCTCCTCTGATGAGAACCCCAAGTGGAAGAAGACGCTGAGAAAACAACAACACAACTTATTATTGTTTATGTTTATTATCCATCCAGCACAACCGATGAAACGCCGTCATTCATTTCCTGTCCCTCCTGCTGTATGAAACCAGAATGGAATGACGATCTATCAATCAGCACCATGACATCACAACATGCACACAATATCTATACATGATAAATATGTGTAATATACACCAAATGTAGGCTACAATAAGTGCTGATCAATGACACGGTAGTAATGCTTGTACCTGTGAGGGGCGTAAGTGAAGCTCATGTCTGGTTTGTGGAGAGTTTGGAAGCACATGTAGTCGCTGAGATAGTCGACGTCTCTCAGTCTGTTAACTGTGGGCGTACAGAGGGCCACAAAGAGAGCGGGGTTTGGCCGTCCGCCCTGAAAGCGACCCCTCACCAGCACTGAACAGCTGCTGCCATACTGAAGCCGGAAAGCTTTAGAGGTGACCATCCTACACACCAAGCTCCTCTCTGAGAGAGAGAGAGAGAGAGAGATTTACAACCTCATCTAACCCAATGCCTTTACATGTCTATGTAGATTGTTAAGCACCTGCTGAAACATTGGGCTCTTCTTTCAAAAAGTCTTTGACATGTTCCACATCTTGAGTGTCAATCATATCATAGAACGTGTCTCCCTGAAGCACATCTACCTGTGAAGCAGCACACAACACTACATTACAACTCTACTCAGATTGAATCCGTTGGGTTAAAAAACACATCAAGTACGCGTACGGATAAAAAGAGAAACATTCTTACCATTGACAGTCCAAGATACTGAGACACATTCTCAGAAACATAAAGCAGTTTCCCTTCTTTAGTGAATGCAACAATAAATCCAGCCAGCGCGTGCAGAATGTCCTGCTGCGGCAGAGAGACATCCGCACTGTTCTCACAGACACCTGGAGAGAGAGAGAGAGAGAGAGAGAGCGCGTGAGAACACACCTTCATTACATCAGATGGGATTCAGTGAGAAATGCGCGCGCCTTTACCTGCGAGCAGCGCACATTTGCGCATGAACGTGCAGATGATGGACATTGAATGCAGGTAAGAGAGACGCTCGTGCTCGTCTGCGCAGATAGGCAGCATTGCGCGCAGACTCCGAATCTCTGCATTGATGTGATCGCGTCGCGCTTTAGACGCGCCTTTAGTGGACCTGCATCAGACAAAACATCAAAGTTTAATTCTTTAGTTCCCAGGACGGCCATTCAAAGCGTCAGAGACAATAACGTAGACACTTCAGATGTACAAAAATGTAGAATCCGTTTATTCCTTCCTCTCGTTACCTCATAGATTTCACCATTTATTATTAAAGATGAACACAACGCGCACGGTTCAGACGCTCTGTTCGCAGTGAGAAGAGAGGCCTGTGCGCGCGCTTTTATAGTCTCAGTGAATGAGGCGCCTAGTGGAGCGTTGCGTCACACACGCACGCACGCACGCACACACACTGAAATCTGAGCAATGACGGGCAGTAAGCTCCAACAGATGAAAACGCGGTTATTATGGTAAAATCATTGTAAGCGGAACTTAAGCATGGTTTTCTTACAGTAACCATGGTGTTAATGTAGTAAAACTGTGATTTTACAATTGACAATCAATTCACACAAATAATGATAAGGACGCGGATATAATCACGCGAGGCGGGTTTCATGAAATATTTGTTATAATACGAACAAGTTCTGAGCCTTTTTCGCTCAAGCAAAACGAGAACAAACTCGCTGGTAAAATATCATCAGACATGAAACATCTGATGAGAAAATGACATATTTCATAAAAAACATTAAACAAAGCTGCATTTGTTAACATTAGTTTGAGCATTTTAGTACTTCTTCAGCATTTATCTTAGTTTATGTTCATACATGCTGAAAAACTTTATTGTTTATCATTAGTTCAAGTTTGGTAATGCATTTAATAATGTTAACAACTAACTTTATTGTAAAGTGTGAATAATAACTCTTGATTTACACTAAATAATGCTCTATATTAATGGATAGTCCAAAGTGCTGAGAGGATTATTGGCGTTCCCTTACACACCTGAACACATTCACATTTAGGCATAAAGCAGATGCCTTTATCCAAAACGACTTAGAAAAATGAGAAAACACCGAAGCGATATAGCGTAAGGAGACAACAATAATAAGTCAGCAGGTTTCACGGGTGCAGGACAAAACCATTAGAACTGTTGCCTTCAGGTGTGTGCTTCATCACCCTCATGAACAACTCACTGCCCCAGAGGTCCAGTGCAAGAGTCTCGGTGTATTTAGCACATCCCTCCCCTCTGCACAGGTGGACCTAAACATCCAGAAATACATTGCTTATGTAGAATTCTCTGTTATAATTCTTATATTGACTTCTTAATCTATATGTATTTGGATGTCTGCCCTGGTATCTTCAAGTACCTCCCCCCGAAAAATGTGCATGCATGGGTGTGTGTGCGGAGATAATAAACCAGACATGTGCGTGCGTGCGTAAGCACACTTGGCATTAAAGCTCTTTCTAAATCCTCTATCAAAGAATCACTTCATTCAAAGACACCAACTGTGATTTACTGACTCCACACACATTAAAACATCACAGAGTCGGGTGCAGACGTTCTGATGGTCCGTCTCAAATTATGGAATGGGTTGGATTGAGTATGTACAGTGTGAATTGAGAATAAAGTGTCCATCTGTCATGAAAGTGCATTGAGGGCCGTCAGGAGGTCTGTAGAGTTTCCTGCGCGACTCCCGTCTGCTCTCTGCACTTAACACTGTAGATAACACACGACTTTATACCACAGACCACTGACAGACATCAACAAACTGAGACAAATATCATCATCTATGCACCAGTTGTGTTAGACACAACGGTTTTCATAGTAAAGTCATATTTCCTCGACCCTTTAAGCGTATAGAGCAGACGCTTCACTTCCACCTTCGTTTGTTGTCTTCGGCTCTGTTGAAACAGGCCACAGCGATTCATTTGATGCAAAACACTTCAGACTTTGATTTTCTAGCGACTTCTTCCATGGACTCAGCTGGATAGATTTAGCAGATCTAGATCTAGATTTGACCAAAGTCAATAGAATGTTTTGAGCCGAGGTCCAATTGTTTTACAGTGTCTTTGGTTTACAACCATCAGAGAACAACAGATTATTTGTCTAAAACGATATTCTGTAGTTTAACACTGAACTGAGACTTAGGCATCAGTAAACACTCGCAGACACAACGGCCCATGTATCATCATAGCGTCTTCATATCATTTATCAGCTAGCTATTATCATAATCATGAGCAAAAAGTCACAAAACCAGATTTCAACATAAGAAACTCATTGGCACAATTAAAGCTTAAAGGAATATTACTTAAAGATTCATGACAGAAAAGAAGCCGATGAGTGAGCTGTCAGAGGTGAGAAGAGAAATCATCTTCAGGTGATTTATCACAATCTTTCAGCTTCTTCACCTGATGTCGTAGCGTTTGACTCCAGGGAGCTTCAAAAAGCAGCCGCAGGTCAAAACAACCATCAGCTCGTGACACGACATGACTTTTAATGCTGTGTTTAGGTCTGGAGAGCCTCATCTGAGCTTCTTGACGTCTGACACACACTAGCGGCCATTAGCATCACGTGAAGCCTTCCAACAGGTGGAGTTTGTCCCATCACAATTCTGCCACCATTTAACCTCTGGCTTTCACAACCCCTGCTAAATACAACGGCATGAAGGTCACGTCCTCTGAGATATCAGCGCCATATCGCGCAACACACTTAAACCTCATAGACGTTACTGTGACGTGAAGACGTTCACTCACTTACTCTTGCTTCATAGATGCTAGAGATTGACACATTAACGGAAGTTTATTGTTTTCTTATTAACAGATGATGAAACTGCATTTGAACATAAAATTCACTTAAATTTCTTCTGATGTTTATATGAATAATAAACGAGTCAGTGAATCATCAACTGAAGTTATAAAAGTCATTATTTCAGATGTCTGAAGTCTCTTGACGACGGTTTGATATTATACGTTTAGATACAATCAATAAAACCAAGACAACATAATGAAAGTCTGTTGTGTTGCAGTTCAAAGAGGAATCGGCGTTTAAAAATCAACGGACGTTTTTGTAAATGGAACAAAGACTCTGCAGACTGAGAAACATCACACACACACAGTAAAGATTCTGACCAACGAGATAAAAACAAATGTAGCGCTTCATGTGTAAACCCTCTCTGTCTGTGTGTGACATGAACATTTAGCCCCATCTCTTTACAAAAAGGTTACGAACAATATTTGTTTATTGATCAGTGATCTAAACATCAGTCACATTGAAGCAGTAAATGAATCAAAAGATCTTCGAATACGTTTGAAATTAGTGAAGCACCACAAACATACGAAACTTTGACCTCTGTGCACTCTCTGAGAGTTTATTTACTGTATGTACAGTGAAGAGTGCTGTGCGCATGCAAAAGAGAATATTCATTTTTAACAAGTTTTATTTTCAAAAACAGAAAAGATCCATCAAATCCTGTTAAAAGTCAGATAAAGAACACTCAGTCTGTTTTCTGCTGAATGATTCAGAAATCTCACGTTGATTTAAATATTGTCTCTGCTGTTCATGACAGCGATTATGCCAGCTGCACGTAAACCAGATTGATAAGAATCACTGAGATTACAACGGTTAAACAAACTTCATTTCACTCAAAAACCTCATAAAAACATGGTAACACTGAATAATTGGCCTAAATTAAATTGTGCAGGTTTTTTCCTCAAAATGAAACAAGGGCCTCAACAACGGCAAAATATATCCAGGAAAACGGCGTTCAATGGCACGGAAACTCGTCTCATGGGATCCGAATGTTGAAATCCTGATTCACAACCAATGAATGAGCAAAGGCTTCTTCTGCTGTCAGCCGTGAGAGGAGAATATGGGCCGACTGATGGTGCTGTTGGTGGTCATGGCTGCCAGCTCCCACCTGAAGAACACAAACATGTTTATGGGTTCAGAGCATCATCAGATGACTGTAAATGATGAAACCCATGATGAGCAGAATGATGTGGTCTCTCTGCAGGAGGGGTGAATGTGTGTCGAGGCAGTAGGAGGGTCTGATTCATTAAGATAAGAACTTGACCAACTTGACCATTTGTGACTTTTTGTCACTGTGACAATCATTCAGGTCTCACTGAGTGCGTTTACATGCACAAAATAAACGGATCAAAAATCAGCTTATAAAAGAAACCTGTTTTCACGTGTTTACATGCATAGTAATAAACCGGCGTTTACATGGAAGTTTCAGACTTGCCGGGTTTCTTGTGTGCAGTGAATTCATCGTCGATAGTCTGTTTAGTCATTAAACATGCAGAGGGAAAACGGTCAGAAGCTGTATTTTTATATCTCTTCTCTGCATATGCAACAATAGTTCTTCATTTTGACGTTTCTACATCAACTGCATGATTTGAGAGCGGACTTAGTTATTTTACTGTTACTTCCGTTTGGGACTTTTACCATTTCCCCGATAAAAGAAAAACGTTTTACACGTTTACATGACCTTACTTGTTATCAGCTTATTAAGCATAATCGGAGTAATGTAAACATGTGCATGTAAACGCACTCACAGTATGTGAAAACAACAGCATTTCTGCCTTTGCGCTTCAAATGTGTTTTTATGAAAAACCTTCATGAATCTCACTGCTGTAACACAAACACACTGTGGTGTACATCTGCAGAAATCTGTGTGTGTATTTTGTCTTTGGTGAGAGTGATAATTCTTTCCACTAATTGGCTGAATTAATGGGCTTTGCTGTTAGTGTGGAGTATTAACACGACTTGAGAGTGATCTGACCCCTCTCTCTCTCGTGTGTGTGTATGTGTGTGTAACCTGATCTGTAAAGCTGTGGATGAGGGTCAAGGGTTGATGGTCAGATTGTTATCAGTGTCTCTGGTTTCACACTCATTCACTGCTCTGTGTGTGTGTGTGTTATAATGATGTGAGTTATGTTTTTGTAAATGGCCCACACACTGATTAAAGACTCATAAATCAGCTGAATCAGGTTTTCATTTAAATGTAATAATGTCCACAGGTCAGTGTGAGAGTTTGGGGATAAAAATATCATTAGCCTGCTTTGAAAACAAGTCTGTGAGATGTTCTTACTTTAACAGTTTGTGCATCTGTGTGTGTTGAGTTAAAACACATAAACACTGCACGTGCGGCAGCCACTGTTCACATGGATGACATAATATGAAAGATGTATGCTGTATCGGTCCGGGTGTTTATGGGCTAATTGACAAAAGAGACAAAATGGCAAAAAAGAGCCAATAGAGACACAAAAATGATTCCTATATCTAAACGGTGGAGTAGAGATCTTCTGTCATTCATCAGATGTCTGTGCACACGCAGTTGAACGTGCAGCTCAATTCATCTCACCTGATGTCATGCGGAAGACCAGACTGCTCCAGACTGTACTGAATCACCGCTAGTTTACATAAAGTCTTCAAATTAGGACCTGAAAAAAAATATGTGACGAGTTAAAGACAGACAACGCGATGAACATGTATATATTCTGAACATGTATCTCTGTCTATTAGACCGTCTAACAGTGGCTAAAATCACTAAATACTTTAACATAACATTTAAAAAAACAGTGAATGAAGTTCAGGTACATGTATTCAGTGTGAACACGGCTCAAAAAGACGAGTAACCCATCACAATAAACTGTCACAACTACAGAAATGTGAATTGGAGGAGTGCAGAGGAAAGCCTTATATGGTCTTCCGCTGCAGATCTCCATATGGAGCTGCGCAGGTGTCTGCAGTGATGCCAACAGCATTTCCCTGCTCTATTTTTCACTCTCTCCTGTGGAGCAGACACACACTGTGCCATAAGAGACACTTTATTTGGTAACCGCATCTAAAGCCGGAAGCCCGATTGAGACCAAACCATAGAGATAGAGAGAGAGAGAGAGAGAGAGAGAGAGAGAGAGATAGGAGAGAGAGAGAGAGAGAGAGAGAGAGAGAAGAGAGACCGAGAGAGAGAGAGAGAAAGAGAGAGAGAGAGAGAGAGAGAGAAAAGAGAAGAGAGAGAGAGAGAGAGAACGAGAGAGAAGAGAGAATAGAGAGGAGAGAGAGAAAGAGAGGAGAGGAGAGAGAGAGAGAGAGAGAGAGAGAATGAGAAGAGGAGAGATAGAGAGAGAGAAGGAGAGGAGAGAGGATAGAGAGAGAGAGAGAGAGGGAGAAAAGAGAGAGAGAGAGAAGAAGAGAGAGAGAGAGAGAGAGAATGAGAGAGAGAGAGAGAGAGAGAGAGAGAGAAGATGAGAGAGAGAAAGGAAAGAGAGAGAGAGAGAGAGAGAGAGAGAGAGCGAGAGAGAGGGAGAGAGAGAGTGGAGAGGGAGAGAGGGAGAGAAGGAAGAAGAGAGAGAGAGGAGGAGAGAGAGCAGAGAGAGAGGAGAGAGAGAGAGAGAGAGAGAGAGAGAGAGAGAGAGAGAGAGAGAGAGAGAGAGAGAGAGAGATGGATCCACACACACATGGATGTGCACACACACACACACACAGACATGTGCACACACACACACACACACACACAGACATGTGCACAAACGCGCGCACACACACATGCGCGCACAAGGACACACGCGCACACACAGACACACACAAACACACACAAACACACACGCGCATACACGCCCATGCATGCACATAGACACATGCACACACAGACACACGCACACACACACACAGACACGCGCACACACACGCACGCACACACACGAGCACGTGCACAGACACACGCGCACACACAGACACACGCACACACACACACAGACACGTGCACACACAGACACACACGCACACAGACACACGCACACAGACACGCGCACACACAGACACGCGCACACACAGACACACGCACACACACACGTGCGCACACGCGCACAATCTTATATTTTATTTGTTTACTTCATTGGCACTGTTGTAATTTCTTTGTTTACTCTGTGCAGCTCTCTGTGATGTTATCAAACCCTTCAGAATGAGAAGATAGAAGCAAATAACTCACTGAAGTCCAGGATGTACAGGTCTGAATGATCCATGAGGTTAAATTCATCACCCATCCCTTGTTCTGGACACGGGCTGTCAAACACACAATCACATACATGAGACAATTCCATGATGCCTCTCTTCAGTTCATCACACAGGAAATGAGTGGATGAACTTCCTGCACTGATGCACTTTAACACTATGAACGAGGGTGCGTCTCAATCAGCTCCCTTCTTCAGTAGTCAGGACACTGATAAGAGAGCCTTTAAGCTAAGCGCTCCCTCAATTGCAAAATCCATCCAGTGCACTAAAACGTTCATTCCCTAAAAATTCCCACAATGCAACACATAAACCAGGCGGCATCAAAGCTGCACAGACTGTTACAGAATAATCCAAGTCTTTACTTAACCCAGTCCCCGCTTCTGCCTGTTGGGATAAATACTAGTGGTGATGTTTCACAAAGTGCTTCAATAGTCCCTCTGCAGTCAAATAAATCACTGTCCTTACCCGTGTGTGTACATCAAATACACAACCACTCGCTCAAACGTCTGCAAATAACTACTTCACATATAACAAATGTCTGACTGTCATGAACACATGAATCTCACAATGTCCGGTTTTCAATACATGGTAATCATGGCACAAATAATTCACAACATGGCAATACACACAGGCACGCACGCACGCACGCACACTCACTCACTCACTGGTGTTATCAGGGCAAACAGACAGTAGATCAGCAGGAAACAGGCGTTCTAAAGTCTGAATCTCACACAAACATCTGTTTCCTGCACACACAAACACACACGGACAACACAACACATCACAACACTTCATGTTTCTAGAGAGAGATTTCAAACAAACATGACAGATGCTTCATACAGCATTCATGAAGCGATACGGCTTCACGTGACTTCATTCTTCTCCTCTTGAGTGCAGGATGTTGTTGGGACTTTATGTTTCTAATCTTCCATAAACAAACAGGTTGCTGGTTTAAAGTGAATCAGAGAGGTTTGGGGTCCCGGGGGGCCAGCTGTGGAACTCATTACATCCCAACAACCCCCCCCCAGGAGGTCACCCACCCCGGATTATGCCGAGACCTTTATCAGACCTGTGGCCCGTTACATTAACGTATGCGTTCTGCTATTTATTTACCTTCATTGGCCTCTGCATTGGTCAGAGTTAATGAATCGCTGGACGCTCACAGAAACGCCGCAGGTTTGAAGATAACCACCACCCAAAAAATAAATACAAATCACCCCGAGGGCAAAAACAATGAAATGAAAGAGTGTGTTAGTGTTGTAAAAGACACAAGCGTACTACAATAATGAAAGTGAATTCATTTTCAACCACAGGTGCTTCACAAATATTGAGCTTAACCCATTAATACTGAACACACACACACACACACGATCAGGCCGGTCTCTTAAAGCTCTTCAGTGTGTCATCGTTCATCTGAAAGAATATATGAACATATATGAATATATGATCTCAAAATGAGATAAAAATCATGTTTTTATTGTGTTTTATTGTGTTAGTTAGCTGTGCTTTTTGAGTTATTATGGCTTAAATCAAAACTGCAGTTTGACTGATATTAATTGGAATGGACAATAAAAAAAACTTGATTTTTGAAAAAAATGTAAACGGAGCAAAAATGTTCAAGTAATTTTTCCTACTATGGGAGTCAACAGGGGGCAAAATCTGTCAGGTCATAAGCATTCTTCCAAATATCTTTCTCTGTGTTCATCAGAACAAAGACATTTATACAGATTTGGAACAACTCGAAGGCGAGTAAATGATGACAGAATTATCATTTTGGGTGAACTGTCCCTTTAAAGTTCTTCTGAATGATCATAGATTACTGACAGTGAGCAGCACTGGACCACCACTCTTCATTAATCCACTTAATACAACACACAAGCAGACAGACAGACAGACAGGGAGAGACAGAGGCATGGGGTTGTGAGTGTGAACGTGTGGTGTGTGTTTATGAGCAGCCTGCTGTTTGATGGCTCATTTGTGTTAGGTGATCAGGGAAGTATCATTGAGGACGTTCCTCCCTTTCACCTCGACACACTGTAACAGCACACGCACACACACGCGCACGCACGCACGCACACACACACGCACGCACGCACGCACGCACGCACGCACACACACACACACACACACACACACACACACACACACACCCCTCCCGCCCTGCTGCCCTATGAAAACACACTTGCTGTTGGACGTAACACCACTGGGAATGTTGACTGAATTCCTCTGAAAGTTCTCTGGCACACATCACCTCATTAGCTTGAGTGTCACCTTCTTAAAAGGTCAGTAATGAAGAAGTGAACGATCCCCCTCCACCACACACACATTCATCCGTTTATGCTGCAAAAATCCACAGAGAAAGAGAAACGCACATACACACAGTTCATGAGGCGTTTCCTCTTCCTGTTTCCGGGTGAGTTGGCCGAAAGGAACTCATCATGTAATATGACTTCCTGTGAAGAATCTTATCTGTTCAGTACACATGTCATCATCATCATCCACTGGTCCAACATCAGCTGTGAAAGGATGGTTTTTAGAGTCAGTCGTGAGATTCTCTCAATCCACACAAGACCGTCTCTGTTTACCCAAACAACGGTCATCCCTAACAAAAGTGTCCCATTATCTCACTACAGAAAGTTACACCATGATGTGTGTAATACAACTATGGCAACCCACCGAAAAACATGCGTACTATACTTACTATAGTGGAACTATACTTGTGACTTTAGAAAAAACTGTAAGGAATTGAGTATTTTCTTTAATATTCATCAGTAAACAGTTTTATTTGATTCAAAGTTTTAATCAACAAAAAATCAACACTGGTTTTATTTGAGTTTAGATCTTTAAGCTTTTTATGGTTACATCACAAATAAATGTAAACAGACAATAACAGCCCGGATCATGAAGTCATGACATGCGTGTTCCGCCGTATCTGAACTTACATGTACTGTATATGTGACACAACACTCGCTAAATAAGATCAAAATCAGAATTGTTTTCTCCTAGGAAGAGCCAGGACATGATTGAGCTGAACAAAGCCGGTCATATACACCTGAGGTTGGGTAAATGATCAGAGAATTTTTATTTTCATCCTTTACAGAAACAGCAATGGAAGAACTGAAACCTTCAGGGTTATAAAATGTGCAACAACCAACTTTTAATAAAAAGATGATTCTGTGGCACAGAGAACACAACATGAAACTTGTTCTCATCACTATCTGAAATTCTTCAGTCTTTAAACCCCAGATTTACTTCATCTCAATCTCAGGACTCAGGACGTGACTATCAGAGACCCCTGAGGAGTGAGAGTGGGATTAAAGAAAGACACGGATAGAGATTCTAGTAACATCTGTCTGGCTGCAGAGAGAGAGACAGCGGGCATTAAGACTCAGAGAATCAGAAGAGCAGATAATGTTGCAAACAGGCCGGATGGAGTCTGGGGTTAAATTTAGACAACAGCGCAGAATATCAGCGTTTAGCCCATGTGAAAACAAAAATCACCAGAAATTATCACCAGAGAAACACTGTTATCTCTCGCCTCTAACAAGAGCCAGAAGAGAACAAACACACAATAACACACTAACAAGACTTCACCTGCACAACCAATTCAACATCACACACACACACACATGTCTGGTTTTACACACGTGTGTGTGTGTGTGTGTGTGTGTGTGTGCGTGTGTGTGTGTGTGTGTGTGTGTGTGTGTGTAAGTGTGTTTAATACTGGCGCTTCACACACGACTCGAGACGAGAGCTCGTGAGACCAGAGAGAGATTGTCTGGAGATTTTCTCAAGTGTGTTTCGTCTAGCCAATCAAGTTTTAAGCTGAATCTCTGTATGATTGACTAGAGCCGTCTACAAACACACTGCAGGAGGCACACAGACACAAACACACACACACATGCTAGCGCAACTATCTTTATGAGGACATACACTGACGCAATGCAATCTCCACTCTCGAGCCTGTTCCCCTCACCATAAGAACTAAGTGCCTGACCCCAAAACCTAATTATAACCTAAACCCTAAAACCAGGTATTGACCTTCAAACAGCCCTTTAAAGGGCTCTCAGGCAGTGAGGATCGGCCACAATGTCCTCACTTAACTCTCTTAAGGCAAAAGTATAGTCAGGCCGTCCGCGCGCTGTCCACATGACCTAATTTTCATCATCAGGAGTCGTCCACACACCTTTCCACGTGCAGCCCATTATTGGAGACCGCATGGATGGAACGCATACAACAGCGCATGCACGAAGAAATGTTGAATCAGCCGAGCCACTCATTGACGTACTGTGCATGTGTCGAACTCATCTATCTGCGCTTGAGTATGCTCAAGAAGCTGTGCGGACGCATTTGTGCGCTAGACGGACGCAGAAAGTCAAGTATACCCGGCCCTTTAGTCCACACTCTGCTCGTCTAAAACTTAAACTGGTCCTCACCATGATAGATGTGCAAATACACACACACACATTTGTTTTACTATACTAGTCAGGGCATTGCATAAACTTCATATAGTTTATCCCCCGACCATCACATGTGCTTGACATTACATTTTCAAATCATGCCAACCCAACAGACAAATAGTTATTTAAATTAATTAATTTAACCAAAACAAACACAAAACATGGATCTTCTGTCTGACAACATCTCAAGGACGCTACGCACTGTTTGACTACGTCTCCCACCAGTAAGTCAAAACTTTAACCATAGTCTGTGTTCCTCCCACTCAACTGTTATAAACGTTACTGCTTCCAAATGCATAGAGACTGTGTCTGTCCCCCGAATAATACTAAAAAATAATAATTTAGGCACAACTCAGAGAAAAAA